>NC_138380.1:64040470-64057034 GCF_054177405.1 Leptonychotes weddellii | reverse complement strand
TTAAAGATTTTTTTTTTATTTATTTATTTGAGAGAGAGGATGAGAGGAGAGAGAGAGCACATGAGAGGGGGGAGGGTCAGAGGGAGAAGCAGACTCCCCGCCGAGCAGGGAGCCCGATGCGGGACTCGATCCAGGGACTCCAGGATCATGACCTGAGCTGAAGGCAGTCGCTTAACCAACTGAGCCACCCAGGCGCCCTCATTTGTCTATTTTCACTTACTATATTTTCAATATGCAGATGATCAGCATTTTTATGAGGTCAGACCATTGACCTTTATCTTTTGTGACCTCTGTTACATTTCTTCCTTTTTTTTTTAAAGTTAAAAATTCCTTAATTTTTTATTCCTGGTACCGCTACCACAATTTACGGGGCTGTATGCCTGATGTAATGAAAAGAAAAAAGACAGAGACAAAGCTGTATGTGATGAAGACCTCAGGAATGTACATCTAATTGACACTACATTGCATTAATCAATAGCTGCACTTTTTGTAAACTGTGGCTATGACAGTCCTGGACAAGCGGGCTTTCTTATTTAAGCTGCAGTCACTTTTCTGACTGTGGATCGTCGTTCCTTCTGTGGCAGATTTTTACAGTTCCTCTAATGCATTTGGGACGACTGTCTCAAAGTAACCTGCAGCTTTCCTGACAACTCCTTACTCTCTCTCCTGCTAGGAACTGTAGCCCTTTTCTTCTGAAATTTTTTTAGAACCTTCTGCTACCACATCCACCACTTCCACCACCAGATCCATAACCACCACCATAGGGACTGCCCGAGCTTCTTCCACCAAAACTGTCCCCCTTCAGGGGTCCATAACTTGATTGCTTTTGTGCACTATAATTTCCAAAATCATTGTGGTTCCCATCACCACCATAGTTACCTCCAAAATTTCCTCCTTCACTGTAACCATCCTGTCCTCCACCACTGCCACCATATCCACCTCCTCGGTGTCCATATCCTGGTCCACCACCACCATCACCTCCTCTACTACTATGACCAGGACCACCACCGTCGATGCCACCAACACCTCCAAATCCAGTATATCTACCATCACCTCCTGCATAACTACCTCTCCTGCCCCTTCCACCACCGTAGCCACCTCTTGCATCAAAGTTTCCACCACAGCCCATAAAGTTGCCAGATCCACCTACCTCCACGATGTCTTGGGATCCAGCAGACATCATTTCTTGTTTGGGAAGGGCCTTTTTCACTTCACAGTTATGCCCATCAGTAGTGTTTCTGAACAACAATTTTATCAACTCTCTCATGATCATCAAAAGTTATAAAAGCAAATCCCACTCTGCCTGTCTTCCATAATTTCTATGGTTTCAGTCTTGCCATACATGTCAAAATAGTCTCTCAAATTACATTCTTCTGTATCTCCTTTAATGCCACCAATGAAAATTTTCTTCACTGTGAGATGGGCACCAGGCTTTACAGAATCCTCTCTAGAAACAGCTCTCTTTGATTCCAGCACAGGCCCATCAACCTTGTGTGGTCAAGCACACGTTGCTGCATCCACCTCTTCAATACAAGTATAAGTCACAAGAGCAAAACCCCTGGAACATTTTGTTTGGGGGGTCTCTCATCACCACACAATCTGTAAGTGTGCCCCATTTTTCAGAATGTTCTCTTAAACTGTCATCCATAGTTTCAAAGCTCAAATCACCAAAAAAAAAAAGTTTTCTCAACTGCTCTGGTTCCTTTGGATCTTGGCCCTCCTTCCCTAGCAGCAGTGGCGATGGCGATGGGGGAGGGTTGGGTCCGGGGTAAACTGGGCAGCAGTTTTACCTCTGTTTTGAGACCACAGTGCCCTCTTCCAACTTGAGTTCAATATCTGTGCTACGTTTATTCTTAAAATACTTTTTCCTGTGTAAAGCTCAGGTCAATATTCATCTGGTAATTATAGATCTTTATCTAAACTTTATATTATTTGCTATATCCCTAATACCTGGAGTACTGCCTAGAACACTTAGTACTGAGAAAATACTTGTGCTTTATTGGATTAATTTTTAATCTTTTGCAAACATACAAAAACAGTTATCTAATCCATTTGTATGTCCTTTGAGATGTGATATAAGGAGAGGAGAGAGGAGTTTTTCCCTCCAAATCTAGTTGATTTTTTTTTTTTCCTCTACTACTTTCTGAATAATCTTTTTTCTTGTCTATGTGTGATGCCTCCTCATAGCAAGGTCTGCTGGAAAGAGGAGACTCTGAAGATAGAGAGACCAGGATTTAAATCTTAGCCTTGTCGTTCACAGGGCATGTGAATTTAGGCAATTACTTGACCTGTTTTCAGTTTTTCTTCTCTTCAGGGGATAATAAATGCCTGCTCAACAGAGCTATTTTAGGATTAAAGATAATATGTAAAGTTCTTAGTATAATACTGATAAAAAGTAAACAGCAAACAGTAGTTTTTACTGTTGTTTATTAAGCTTTGTATATATATATATTTATTAGCACTATTTCTGAGTTGTTTGTCCTATTTTGTTGATTCTTTGGGTATTGGCAGTATTGTTTTTTAAAAAATAGTTTCTAATATATTTAGTACAGGTAGGACAAGTCCTTCAACATCACTTATAACTTTTACTCCATCTTTTCAAAGCTTTGTATTTTAAAAAGAGGTTATTGCCTGTTTCTTATTTCTGGTGAATTTTAGAATGATTGTTCATAGGAAAAGGTTTTTGTGATTTTGGTTAAAATGTCACTGAACCCCAACATTAATTTGGAAAAGTTGATGTCTTTATACTCATTCAGTCCCTTGACTCTCATTTTATTGAAATTTCTTTTGTATCCTGTTAAAGTTGTTAGTTTTTTCTTACAGGTCTAATGTTGCCTATTAAAATTATTCCTAAGTACATTATAGTTTTAATGTTTATTTTAAATGGAATCTCATTTTAAGATACTATAGCAGAAATACACGAAAACTTAATTTTTATGTATTGCACATAATCACATAGTTATCTTATTAATTCTAATTATTTTTGAACCGATTATTCTAATTATTTTTGAATTGATTATTTTGGAGTTTCTAGCCTACCAAGCCACACATAAATGATGATGATTTTTATCTTCATATCCAAAACGAGGATATAATTTTTATCTTGCATATGTGTATGTATTAATAGTGATGATTGTCATCATTATTATTTTTATATCTGATGTTTATGGAATTGTTTCAGTGATATCACTGTAAGAATATTGATTATTGGCCTAAATATATATTCTTAAGAATGTATTCCTGTCGGGCGCCTGGGTGGCTCAGTCGTTAAGCGTCTGCATTCAGCTCAGGTCATGATCCCAGGGTCCTGGGATCGAGGCCCACATCGGGCTCCCTGCTTGGCGGGAAGCCTGCTTCTCCCTCTCCCACTCCCCCTGCTTGTGTTCCCTCTCTCGCTGTGTCTCCCTCTGTCAAATAAATAAATCTTTAAAAAAAAAAAAAAAAAAAGAACGTATTCCTATCTCTTTCAATGTGTAACTATAGAATAAATGGTTCTGGGAGCTTATATTCTATATTTTGGGTTCACTTGAAATATTTTTTTGTTTTGTTTTGCAGGATGTTCAGCTAAAAGTAAAAACCTACTTGCTTGGAACAGATTTGTCTATATTTAAATATGATGATTTCATCTTTGTTTTGGATATAATCAGCAGGTACTGTGTGAGATCTTGTTTTATTCTTTAGCTTGAGTCATTCAATGATGATAATCAAAGAAATCATGAATCAGTGAGTTATATATAACTTTTTCATGGAAATGAAGACAATTGAACATTCATAATCTAATTTCTGCTGGGTGTGTGTGAGTGTGTTTAAATATTTCTGCCCTTTGGATGTCTGTAAGCCATATTGAATTTGTGAACGTTAGAATTTCTTCAAACATCCATTTTTATGGTGTGTTATCTTTGAAGAAAGATGACCTGGACTACTTTTGTTCTGTAATAAGAATGTTGCTGAAATTTGTATAAATCTTTTTATCCAACTAGGTTAATGCAAGTTGGAGAAGAATTTTGTGGTAGCAAATCTGAAGTTTTGCAAGAGTCCATTAGAAAACAGAGTGTCAACTATTTTAAGAACTACCATAGGTAAGAACTGTAATAAAATATGAATAGACTTATTTAGGTAATGAGAATACTTTGTCTAATGCTTAAACCTTATAGCATTAATTGGTTTAAAACAATTACTTTTTTTTTTTTTTTTAAAGATTTTGTTTATTTGACAGAGAGAGAGTGAGAGAGCACAGCAGGGGGAGCAGCAGAGAGAGAGGGAGAAGCAGGCTCCCTGCTGGGCAGGGAGTCCCATTGGGGACTCAATCCCAGAACCCTGGGATTATGACCTGAGCTGAAGGCAGTCACTTAACCAACTGAGCTACCCAGGAGCCCCTAAAACAATTACTTTTGAATTTGAAAGAATTCCTTTGTAGTTCTTTTTGCGATGGTTAAGGACTTTTTTTTGCCAAAAATATCATAAAATATTCTCATTCCTTATTTATTGTAAATTTTGATAGATTGTCCTGAGAGGCTTAAAATGTTGAACTAAATATTGAACCAATTTCTTTATGGGTGAAAGATGATTATTCTATTGGAGTTCACCGAAAGAATTTGGCCACTATCCTGTATCTGCATATGTGGTGTGAGCTAGTGAGGGAGTTAGATCACTAGAGGCAGCACTCAGGGAGGGGTTACTTGAAAGCATCTACCTTTTAAGAGTAAGAAGGTTCTAAAGAAGAAGACATGATATTCAGAATCTAGCTACAAAGTCAAAATTATGTATTACGTTGCAAAACAGTCACTACTGACTTTAGAAAGCGTGATTAGGAATGGTTTTGGGAATGGAGGAAGATGGGAAAGAGTGTTTAATTAGCAATGTGATTGTATGCTTAAAGCAGCATTAAATTGAGAGAGCTATTTATTAGACCTTTCCTGATATAAGGTGGAGACTGTACTGTATTCCTTATATATATTTTATCAGTTGAATTGTTGTATCTTACTTTTAGTCTACATTTTTATTTTTTAGAATTATGTTTTGATTTTATTGTTATTTGGTACCAGAGAAAGTATGGATTTTATTTTATTTATTTATTTTTATTTATTATTATTTTTATTTTTTAAACATTTTATTTTATTTTATTTATTTATTTTTAAAGATTTTATTTATTTATTTGACAGAGAGAGACACAGCGAGAGAGGGAACACAAGCAGGGGGAGTGTGAGAGGGATGAGCAGGCTTCCCACTGAGCAGGGAGCCCGATGCTGGGCTCGATCCCAGGACCCTGGGATCATGACCCAAGCTGAAGGCAGACGCTTAATGACTGAGCCACCCAGGCACCCTGATTTTTTTTTATTTTATTGTTTTTTTTTCCTGTCTCAATGATTTTTATTTTTTTTATGTATGTATGTATGTATGTATGTTTAATTCTGCTTGCTCAGAGTCAATACCTGGTCAGAGTGATAGGTGCCATGTCAGAAGAGAGATTATTGGACATCAAACCAATGATTAATTAATTATTAAATATATTTAAGTACAAGTGTTCTTTGTTATTGTAAACTATTAAATATGTTTTGAAAGAGATTTAAATTTGATCCTGTACCAAAGCAGAGCCTTTGGGCTTTGTAGTTGAATTGAAAAGAATGTTTAGAAGATTTAAAAAAAAAATTTTTTTATTGATTAAACCTCAGGAAAACAGTAGTAAGGAGAGAGCATGAAGCCCTAACACTGCCTTTATTTGTATATATATTTTTTCCTGTTAAAATTTAAGCTCTGCTGAAAAGATAGCCTGGCTTGTACACATTGCTGTACAAAAGGAGGAGTTTTTAAATCATAAATGGGAAAGGATAAGGAACTATGAAGGAGCCAGAAGCCTCACTTACCTGTCAGAATGAAAGCATGACAGATGTCCATTTCCCAAAGATTACTTTTAGTCAGTAAGACAACTGGGAGACCTTTTGTGTTCCTAGTGACTGCACAACATGTGTGATGAAAAAAACAACCCTGATTTATTTAATGGTCTCCATTCTGCATTCTACTTTACTTATTGTCATAAGGTATCTGTCATTATGGCAGCCAGGTCTGGGCATTTCTAGACTATGACCATGATGGAGATTCCTCACCAAAGTTTACCTTGATGAAATTAGAGACTAGAAATGAATTATTAACTGTTTCCAAAACGCTCATCATTTTAATGGACTTCTCTTAGAAATATATGTGAAATTTGTTTCCCATTGAAAAGGCTGTACGGTACTTTTAGAAGGAGAGCTGTACCGGGAGATAGTAGAGTTGGGTTCTTATTCCACTTTTGGTGCTTGCCAGCTCTCTGACACTGAACAAATCATTTAACTCTGGCTGATGGTTCTATCAACTGCAAAATGGGGTGGCTAGATGAAAAAGTCTCCATAAGTGTTGCCTCTAGATCTTGCCCTTTTTTTCTTGCTGTGTTGTATATGAGAATATTGGAATAGGTTAAAAAGTAAAGATTTAACTTTTCTAAAAGTATTCTTCTCTATCCCCAGCTTATATACTGGCTATGGTCACTATCTGTCCAACAGCTGCCATTTGGAAAATTATAATAAAAATCATTTGGTAAAGTTAATACCAACCATTAATGTGTTCTGAAGTAAATCTTTTTCTTTATAAGCAAGATAAACTTAACAGGTGGTTTAGAAATGATGCCAATGTACATAATACTGAATTGACGAAAGTCATTACATTAGCTAGTGATGAATCTAAATCTGTTAAATTCCAATTTAATATCTTCTTCACCAGATCATACTACATAAATATTTAAAAGCAGTATGAAACATGGTGAACTATAGATCAAGTGGGTTTTAGTTTTGTAATAAAAGTGTTAAAATATGCTTACAATTGTTTCATGGTCCTCTACTGCCAAATAGAGCTCCTGAGAATCAAGAAATTCTTAGACCAAATTATTCTGACTTAGAGTCTGCTTAGGCTATTGGTTTAGAGATGTCGGCATAATAAGGTGAAAATAGAAGCATTTTACCTTTGGGTGGAACATCTATTTATATAAAGTATATTCATGTTGCTTGTGGTAGTTGTATAAAAGTCTGTATGCCATTATCTTTTTCCAGGGCAAAATTACATTAGACTGAGGGAACACAGTCTCTATCAATGTGAATTCTTATCTTACAAAAATAGAGGTTTTATTCCCCCAAATTCCTTTATGTTCAGTGCTAAGTTTGTATACATCCAACACTGTCATTCTTCTGCCAGATGTTACAGAAGTCCCAGAAGCACAAATTATCTGATTTAAACAGTAATGACATAGAAATTATGTAGTGTAATTGCCAGAACATTCTATTTAACAAGTGCACTTTAATTTGTAATTACTCTAATGATCAAATCTTATAAAATATTTTCAAGGATCCTGAAGGTACAGCGACTGGTGTTAGAAGAGGGGAGAGGTCACCTATCCTTTTAGGGAGAAAAACTTTCCCATTGCCTGAGTAAGAAAAGTTTATTTTTTTAAGTATCTTCAAAATGTGTGTTTCTAGGATCAAGTTTATTATCCATATACTTCTCTTTGTTTTCTGCCTGGACCAAGTGATTTAATCTTTTTTGTTTTTTTGAGTACTGGGCTTTATATCTTGTAGAACTCACTTGCTTTTTCTCCCTCCATATATTCTCTGCCAAATAAGCGCTTTTGGTTAAGGTTTCACAGAGGGCAGTAAATAAGTGATCAATAGTTTTAGTTTTTTTATGATAGATCTCAGATTTTTTTTTTAAGGAAACAATCTTAACAAATATAAAGGTTTAAATTTATAAGTGTCCAACTTACATTTTAACTACTATTGTTGTATAACAAACTATCCTGAAACTTAAGGGTTTAAAACCACCATCATTTTATCATTATTTCATGTAATCTGTGAGTCGGGAATTTACGAAGAGATGAACTGAATGAATCTTCTGCTCCTTAGAGGATTGGCTGAGGTGACTGAGTAGTACTCAGCTGATGGTAGGGTTTGTCTAGAGAATCCAGGATGGCTTTGCTCGCACCTTGGTGGAGATGGCTAGAAGGATGTACACAGTTGAGTTTGTTAGCCATAGTGCCTGCATGTGGCCTTTCCACTATGATGATCTCAGGGTGGTGGGACTTCCCTTATATGGCACCTGGCTTCCCACAGCACTAGTTTTCCAAAAGACCCAGGCAGAAGCTTCAAGGCTTTTTCTGATGTAGGCGTAGAAGTCATGCAGTCCTTCCACCATATTCCATTGAATACAAACATGTCATGAGGCTACCCAGATTTAAGAGGAGGGAAATTTGATGGGGGAGTGGTAAGGTCATGTTGTATGAGAGAATGTGTGTGGGATAGGAGGTAATTGTTGCAACTCTCTTTGCTATAGTCCTTGGGAAAATAGGAGAAATATTTTTAGAAAACAAATGTTCTTGGACTTGGTGATAATGGTACCAGTAAATTATCTTTAATATTTAAAATACTGTAAATTAGATTATTTAAAAGTAAAAACATTTACATTTCTAAACTATACAATAGGGCTTGAATTTTGGAGTTAAAATGAGAACAAAGTCTTCATGGTATCTATCTGATGTCAGACTAACTCCCTCTGCCATAGTATATAATAATAGTGGGTAGACCACTCTTAAACTCCTCTTAATTTATACTGTTGTTATTGATTTCCAGTTTTCTTCCTGCTGATAAAATGTTTGGGGCAGCGTGGTGTTATCAGTGGACTTGGATTCCTACCTCTGTACTACTTACTAGCTTTACCACCATAATTTGGTTTTCTAATTTCTCTGAGCATCAAGTTCCTTCTCTTTAAATGTGGCCGGCTTGTAGTGGAATCTTTACCTTCCTTGAAGTGTTTGTTTTTATCATTTGTTTTTGGAACCTGCCTTTTATTGCATCAAGTCTTTTATCAGGTTAGTTAAAAGATCTGGATTTCACACAGTTCCAATTCGTAGATTTTTTTTTTCCCTTTAATTAGAAGGTCAGCATATTTGAGATGCCTCTTAGATTGGTTATTGTCTTCTTTACTATATTTGCCCTTTAAAATCTTTTAAATTTTATTTGAATTGTACCTATTCTTTTGTACTCCACAGGAGATTCCTTGTATCCTATTTATATCTTGTTTCTTAAAGACAGAGGGGCACCTGAACTGCTTAAACAGTAATAATTACGATTGCTTTTCACATAATAGGTCAGCATTCATTTCTGTTATTCAGCATCTGATTGCAGTTTGTAATTTATGAACTCACTGCTTTTTCATTGTAACTGTTATTCTTTATGTGTTTTAGTAGAGTCAAATAGAAGAAAAAAGTAAAATGCAAACCTTCCAACTTGTGTAAAAATGTTCTTGGGCAGAGATGTAAAGGAAGTTTTCCGTGGCTTTAATGAATCAATTTGGATAATATTAATGAATTTATCATTCACAGTCACAAAATAAGTAGATTTTTGCCTTTGACTATGTTTTTTCAACAGTGGTGCAATGAAAAGAAAGATTTGGAAATCAGGGCCCCTCTGCTGTCTACTAGTTGTGACCTTGTGACCCTTCACAAGTGGATTGATGTTGCCTAAGGCCCTCTGTGGCTGTATTGTTAAAACAAGCCTGCCTTTATTGCAGACAGTTTAGTTAGGGGAATAAGAGGATTATTAAGGTTTTTTTTTTTTGAAAAAAATATATTAAAGTGTAATATAAAAGTATACACGTCTTAATGTACAACTCCATCAATTTTTACATATCTGTATACCACATAAGCCACCCAGGTTAAGATACAGAATATTTCCACTACCCTGGAAGGATCTCTTGTGTCCTTTCTCATTCAAAATTCATCCTTAGAGATAACTGTTATTTTGGCTTATATCACTATTGATTAGTCTTGCCTGTTTTTAGCATTGTATAAATATTTTTTTATGCCATTCTGAATTGTTTTGCTTTTTATTTAAAGTTTCCAGTTGTTTCTTGCACATACACATACTTATATACACATACATACATATACATATTTAAGTTGATTTAGTATGTTGACCTGAAATTCCTGTGATCTGGTGGTTAAAACATTTTATTAGACCTAATAGTTGGGAGATTCTTTTGAATTTTCTATGCATTTATGCCATTTGTGAATAATGATGATTTTATATATTCATTTCTAATCTTTATACTGGTTAGGACCTCTGATACAATTTTGAATAGACGTGGTGACAAGGGTATCTTTATTGTGCAGTGCTTTGTCATTAGGTATGATATTTGTGGTAGACTTTTATAGATACTTTATGTCAGATTAGAGAAATTTCTAAGAGACAAAGTATACTTTAAGTCAAGAAGTATTGCTAAAAATAAAGAGAATACTTTCATAATGATAAGAAAGTGTTCATTAGGAAAATACAACAGTCCTAAATTTGTATGCCTCAACTGATGTAACTCCAAAACATATAAAGCAAAATGTTCAGACTAAAAGGAGAAATAGTTCTATAATCATTGAATTTTTTTGTATGCTACTTTTAGTGAGTGATAACGGAAGCAGAAAAAAAATCACTGAAGATATGTGTTCGACTAACATATTTAATAACATTTGCCTTTTGTGTGTGTGTGTATGTGTGTGTGTCTGCGTGTATGAGAGAGAGACCCACACAACAGTTGCAGAGTACATATTTTTTTCAAGAGCACACAGGAAGTTTATCAAAATTGATTATCCACTGTGCCATAAAGCAAGTTCTTTAAAAATGTCAAAGGATTGGGGCACCTGGGTGCTCAGTCGGTTAAGCGTCTGCCTTCGGCTCAGGTCATGATCCCAGGGTCCTGGGATCGAGCCCTGCATAGGGCTCCCTGCTCAGCGGGGAGCCTGCTTCTCCCTCTCCCTCTGTCTGCTGCTCTGCCTACTTGTGCTCTCTCTCTACCTCTCTGTCAAATAAATAAATAAAATCTTTAAAAATAATAATAAAATAAAAATGCCAAAGGATTGAAATCATAGAGCTTACATTGTCTGACCACAGTGAAGTTAAACTAGAAATAAATGAGAGACAACAAGAAAACGCACCAGTTTTTGGAAATTAAACAACCTATTTCCAGTGGTCAAAGAAGAAATCATATTGGGAGTTAGAAAATCTTTTTAAATGAATAATAATAAAACCATGGCATCAAAATTACGGGATCCAAAGCAGAGGGGAGAATTTCTAGCTGTAAGTGTATTTTTTGGAAAAGAAGAAAGTTTGAAAATTAGTGCCCTAATCTTCCATTTCAAGAAGTTACAAAAATGACAGCAAATTAAACAAAAGGAAACGGAGGAAGATTATAGAGTAGGAATCAATGAAACAGAAAGCAAATGTATAATAGAATTCTATAAAACTACTAGTAACACTGAGCAAAAACAACAACACAAATTACCAATATTAGCAGGAGTTGATCTATAGATCCTAGACATTAAAAATGTAATAGTGTGTCAACTATACTTCAATTTAAAAAAGAATACAGAAAATATGTAGTGATATAGATACATAATAAAATGATAGGAACAACTTTATGCTAATAAAATTGACAATGTAGATGAATTGAATAAATTCCTCATAAAACCAAACTTAATAAGCTGACAAAATAAAATACAGAATATCTGATAGACCTGTGTCTCTTAAAGAAATTGAATCTGTATTTTTTTTTTTTTTTATTTGAGACAGAATGAGAGAGAGAGAGCACATGAGAGGGGGGAGGGTCAGAGGGAGAAGCAGGCTCCTTGCTGAGCAGGGAGCCCGATGCGGGACTCGATCCAGGGACTCCAGGATCATGACCCGAGCCGAAGGCAGTTGCTTAACCAACTGAGCCACCCAGGTGCCCGAATCTGTATTTTTTAAAAACATTTCCGTCTCTAGGCCTGCTGCCTTCCCTGGTGAATTCTACCCAACATTTAAGGAGGAAATATCAACACTAGCTCTTTCAGAGACTAGAGAAAGAGGGAATGCTTTGTAACTTATTTTATGAAGCCAGCATAACACTGATACCAAAACATAACAAAGACATTACAAAAAAGAAAAATTATAGGGCTCATAAGAACATAGATGTAAAAATTGTTAACAAATATTAGCAAATTACATTCAGTGATATCTAAAATGGATAATGACATCACAAACAGGTAATATTATAGGAGAACAAAGTTGGCTAAATATTTAAAATTTAATTTGCTAATTAACAGAATATAGGAAAAATCCCATACAACATTGGCTAAATATTTAAAATTAATTAAAATCCCATAGATGAAGAAAAAAATTTTGATAAAAAAATTCCACCCTATTTCATAATTGTAAGAAATCATGCTTGTGTGTAATTTTTACTTTCAATCTAATTATGGCCTTATATTTAAAGTGTGCCTCTTGTAAACAACATATAGATTATCTTGTTTTGTTGTTGTTTTTAAATCCAGTCTGATGATTTTTTGTATTTTGTTTGAACTGGTTTTTGTTCTATTTCCATTTAATGTATTTATTGGTATAGTTGGGTTTAAATCCATCATATTGCTGTTTTATTTCTAAAAGTGTTATTCTTTTTCTATTTATATTTTGTCTTCCTTTCTTTTGGATTGATCATGCATATATTTTAATACTATTTTGTTTCTCAGTTAGCTTTTTAAAAATAGATTCTTGTAGTGGTTACTGTCTTTTCAATATGCACTCCTGTTCTGTTATAGTTGACCGTAGGTTAGTATACTTCCAGAATAGTGCAAGAACTAACTTTGTAACTGCATTTATTTTTTCTTATCCTTTTAGTGTTTTTACATGTTTTTATCATTTACTTTCTATCTTGTTTCCTGTATACTCTTTATGCAGAGGGTTCACTAAGCTGCTTTTATCTGTGAGTTGGTACCTTTTATCATTATTATGTAATAAATTGATATGAGCTTAACAGCTTAAAACAACATCCATTTATTATGCCACCATCCTGAGGTTAGAAGTCTGGATCAGCTTGTCTAGATGCTCAACTTTTACGTATCTCACAGGGCCCAAATCAGAGGATCAGCAGGGCTGGGCTCTGATCTGAAGGCTTTGGGGAGGAATCCACATCTGAGCACATTCAGGATGTTGGCAGAATTCAGTTTCTTGTGGTTTTAGGACTGAGATCCCTATTTTCATGGTGGCTGTCAGCTTGGGAACATTCTCAGCTTCTAGAAGCTTCTCTCCAGTCCTTGAGCATGACCATTTCCATCTTAAAAGCCAATAATGGCACATAGAATTTTCTCATGCTTTAACACAGGCAGGGAGATTTGACACAGCCACAGAGGAAAAGACACACACAGGAGAAAGTAATGTGAAGATTGGCAGAGATTGGAGTGCTGAGGCCACAAGTCACAGAATGGTGGTAACCGCCATAAGCTGAAAGAGGCAAGGAACAGATTGGTAGATGATGTGCAGAGGTCTGCAGAGTGTAGCCCTGCTGACAGCTTGCTTTCAACCTAGTGGTACTGGTTTCAGACTCTGGCCTCCAGAACTATAAGAGAATAAATTTCTGTTGTTTTAAGTCACTCTGTTTCTGGTGGTTTGATATAGCAGCCACAGGAAACCAATACAAAGTGGAATTGCTGGGTTAAGTGGTAATTCTATGTTTAACAATTTGAGGAACTACCAAACTGTTTTCCAAAGTGGTTCTATCATTTTAAATTTCCATCAGCATTATATAAGGACTCTTAATTTCTCCAAATCCTTATTGACACCTGTTACAGTCTGTCTCTGATTATAGCTATCCTTGTGGGTATGAAGTGATGTCTCATTATGTTTTTGACCTACATTTCCTAATGACTAATGATATTCAGCATCTTTTTATATGCTTATTGGTCATTTGTATATCTTTGCAAAAATGTCTGTTTAAAACCTTTGCCCATTTTTCAGTTGTGTTGTCTTTATTGTTGAATTGTAAGAGTTGTAAACTTTTACAGTTTTAGTTCTTATATTAGGTCTGTGGTCCCTTTTAGTTAATTTTTGTATATGAGGTGAGATTTGCGCATAATCACTTTTGGAATACTCTCAGCCATTACCTCTTCAAAACTGCTTATGTTCATTCCATCTTCTCCATTCAGTTGCATGCATACTAGATGTTTTGACTGTGTCTCATGTATCTTTTATGATCTTTTCTGTTGCTTCCATTTTTGTTTCCAATTCGTGCTTCAGTCTGAATAGTTTCTATTGATCTGTGTTTGAGTTCATTAATCCTGTCATCTGCTTAACCAATTTTTAATTTAAGGTAATTGTATTTTTCAGTTACAGAATATGATTCTGTTTTTGTTTGTTTTTATTATTGCAATTCTTTGAACTTCTTTCTATTCATTTTATACATCTTTTTTCTCTTTTATTAATTATAATAGTTATCTTAAAGTCGCCTTCTGTTAATTCTAATATTTGGAGCAGCTTTTGTTTTTACAGATTTACCCATTTATTGCCTCTTTACTTTAGAAATGTGAATTAAAAAAAAAAATCTAGATTTTGTTTTTAGCAGGTTAGTAATAACAATGAAGCTGTTAGAAGAAGGGGAAAAGTAGGGTAGGCACTGGCCCTTTATTTCCTGGGTCAACTGGAAGGAAGTAGTTACTTTTCTGGAACTGCCTGTATAATGTACTGATTATTCAGGAGAGACAGTAAACCACAATAGCATCAGAAAGGAAAGAAGAGATCAATGTGATGTAAGTGATTAGTGCAGTGCTGGCTCTGTAAGTGCCGTACTTGGTAATTTAATTTGTAAGTGCTGTGTAGAGAGAGGCCCTGAGCTAAATATATTTGGAGAGTGATAATTATCTTGATCTTGTGGCTTAGTAAGTATGATTAAGATCTTTGCTATTTAGCATAAAGCATTTATTAGTATTAATGATCTCATAAACTTTGTAAATTATTTCTCTGTTTTTTGGCATTGATATATGATTAGCTAGGGATATTTTAAGTATGTGAGTTGGGGAGTAGCTTTTAGTTTCATCCCTTAATAAAAATATCATTTCCTGTACATTCATTATTTTTGTAATATAGTAGAGATATTGTGAGTTTAGTAAACATTTGAGAGTTTTTTCTCTTAAAGATGATAAAATATTAACAAGTAAAAGTACCTGTTTGTGTTTGCTGTGTTGCTTTGAATAGATTCTCCAAGTTGATTATGATTATGATGATAATTCTATAATTCTATTTTATTTTCTTAATTCTTATGTGCAGTGTACTTTTCCTCTAACTTTCTGGAGTGTTTGTCTTCTTTTTTTAAGAACACGGCTTGATGAACTGAGAATGTTTCTAGAGAATGAGACATGGGAGCTTTGTCCTGTGAAGTCAAATTTCAGCATCTTGCAACTTCATGTAAGTGTCTCTTAGGAACAAATGAGTCTGTCTTTTATTTAGTTGTCTTAAAAAAGAACGTATTAAAAAATCATTTATAAAATCATTAAATTAAAGAATAGCATCTTTCCTTCCTTGCTTAAAAGTAATAGCCAGCCTCTTTTATAAGAGTGATCCTTTTATGGATGTCAAAATCTGTCTCTTTTTACAAATTCAGTTTATATACTTTAGGAAAACTCTTTTGCCTAATCTTTTTCTTTTGATTTCAGAAAGAGATCTGCTTTATTTAAATTTTGCAGAAAATTAATCAGTTGTATTTTGATGGTCTTTAATGAAAAAACATATTCACAGAATGCTTGTGATTTCTTGTTTCTTTGTCATTTCTTAAAGGAACTAAAAGGCTCTTAATTTATGTTGCACCTCATAAATGTACCTGTAGTCAGACAATGCCTCCAAAATAAAAGAGGCATTTACAAAAAATACTCTTAACTAATTTTTATTAGTTAACTAATTCCTTGAATCCTCACAGAATATGTAATCTGTGAAAATATTAACTGATTTGTTTTCCCTTGGTTGAAACACACTGTAGATAAATATTCCTTGTGTGATAGATGGTGTCCTACAAATACCAAATGTCAAAATACAGTGTATAAACATAGGTCCCTGTATAGAAGGTCCGGTATGTTCAGATTTTGCCTTTGGAAGGAATGGCTTGCTAGAAGCAATTTTCTTATTCTAGATAAATGTAAAGAATACATGATTAAAAGTTTTTAATAGGGATAGTCTTTATGCTTACATTGTATAATAGCTTACTTATCCAGTTCTATCATATTCCTTTCCTAATGTGGAAATATTAAATACGGTGAAACATGTCGATTAATAAATGCTTTAGAGACAGCAAAATTAACAATGATTTTAACATTGTTTTAGAATTTTTTTTATTATATTATGTTAATCACCATACATCATTAGTTTTTGATGTAGTGTTCCATGATTCACTGTTTGCATATAACACCCAGTGCTCCATTCAGTACGTGCCCTCTTTAATACCCATCACCAGGCCAACCCATCCCCCTACCCCCTCCCCTCTAAATCCCTCAGTTTCTCAGAGTCCATAGTCTCTCATGGTTCATCTCCCCCTCCGTTCCCCCCACTTCATTTTTCCCTTCCTACTATTTTCTTTTTTTTTAAACATACAATGTATTATTTGTTTCAGAGGTACAGGTCTGTGATTCAACAGTCTTACACAATTCACAGCACTCACCATAGCACATAACCTCCCATGTCTATCACCCAGCCACCCC
>NC_138380.1:64009148-64039970 GCF_054177405.1 Leptonychotes weddellii | reverse complement strand
CCAGTTGGTCGTGGTGAATAATCCTTTTAATGTACTGTTGGATCCTATTGGCTAGTATTTTGGTGAGAATTTTTGCATCCATGTTCATCAAGGATATTGGTCTGTAATTCTCCTTTTTGATGGGGTCTTTGTCTGGTTTTGGGATCAAGGTAAAATGGTGGCCTCATAAAACGAGTTTGGAAGTTTTCCTTCCATTTCTATTTTTTGGAACAGTTTCAGAAGAATAGGTATTAATTCTTCTTGAAATGTTTGGTAGAATTCCCTTGGGAAGCCATCTGGCCCTGTGCTTTTCTTTGTTGGGAGATTTTTGATGACTGCCTCAATTTCCTTAGTGGTTATAGGTCTGTTCAGGTTTTCTATTTCTTCCTGGTTCCGTTTTGTTAGCTTATACATCTCTAGGAATGCATCCATTTCTTCCAGATTATCTAATTTGCTGGTATAGAGTTGCTCATAATATGTTCTTATAATTGTTTGTATTTCTTTGGTGTTGGTTGTGATCTCTCCTCTTTCATTCATGATTTTATTTATTTGGGTCATTTCTCTTTTCTTTTTGATAAGTCTGGCCAGGGATTTATCAATCTTATTAATTCTTTCAAAGAACCCGCTCCTAGTTTCATTGATCTGTTCTACTGTTCTTTTGGTTTCTATCTCATTGATTTCTGCTCTGTTCTTTATCATTTCTCTTCTCCTGCTGGGGTTATGCTTTATTTGCTGTTCTTTCTCCAGCTCCTTTAGGTGTAGGGTTAGGTTGTGTATTTGAGACCTTTCTTGTTTCTTGAGGAAGGCTTGTATTGCTATATACTTTCCTCTTACAACTGCCTTTGCTGCATCCCAAAGATTTTGAACAGTTGTGTTTTCATTTTCATTGGTTTCCATGAATTATTTTAATTCTTCTTTAATTTCCTGGTTGACCCATTCATTCTTCAGTAGGATGCTCTTTAGCCTCCATGTATTTGAGTTCTTTCTGACTTTCCTCTTGTGATTGAGTTCTAGTTCCAAAGCATTATGGTCCAGAAATAGGCAGGGAATGATCCCAATCTTTGGTACCAGTTGAGACCTGATTTGTGACCTAGGATGTGATCTCTTCTGGAGAATGTTCCAAGGGCACTAGAGAAGAATGTGTATTCTGTTGCTTTGGGATGGAATGTTCTGAATATATCTGTGAAATCTGTTTGGTCCAGTGTGTCATTTAAAGTCTTTATTTCCTTGTTGATCTTTTGCTTAGATGATCTGTCCATATCAGTGAGGGGGGTGTTAAAGTCACCTACTATTATTGTATTGTTGTTGATGTGTTTCTTTGCTTTTGTTATTAATTGCCTTATATAATTGGCTGCTCCCATGTTAGGGGCATAGATATTTACAATTGTTAGATCTTCTTGTTGGATAGACCCTTTAAGTATGATATAGTGTCCTTCCTCATCTCTTATTATAGTCTTTTGTTTAAAATCTAATTTGTCTGATATAGAATTCTTTTTTTTTTTAAGGTTTATTTATTTTAGAGAGAGCTAGGGTGCACGGGGGCTGAGGGGTGGGTGGAGAGGCAGAGGGAGAAGGAGAAACTCAAGCAGACTCCACACTGAACTTGGAACCTGACGCAGGGCTCAATCTCACAACCTTGAGATCACGATCTGAGCTGAAACCAAGAGTCGCATGCTCAACCAGTTGCGCCACGCAGACGCCCCAACATTATTTTAGAATTCTTAAATAAGATGATTCCTTGACATTATTTAGAATTCTAACATTGATTTTAGAATCCCTATTTAAATATTTTTACTTGAATTTTTATTTAACCATCAAATTATGTCTGTATGTATGAACACATATACTTGGTGTAATTATCAAACAGTTTTTTACAAGATACATTTGAAATATTTCCATCCAAGTAAGCATTATCTCCTTTAAAGTAGTTACCTTGAGTTTTACAAGATTTTGCCTATAGTTAACAATACCATATTATGCACTTAAAACATTTTTTTAAGAGAGTAGATAGATCTTCGGGCGCCTGGCTAGCTCAGTCAGTGGATTAGGCAACTCTTAATCTCGGGGTTGTGGGTTCCAGCCCCATATTGGATATGGAAATTACATAAAAATAAAATCTTTTTTTTTTTTTTTTTAAAGAGGGTAGGGGCGCCTGGGTGGCTCAGTCATTAAGCATCTGTCTTTGGCTCAGGTCATGATCCCAGGGTCCTGGGATCGAGCCCCACATCGGGCTCCTTGCTCAGCAGGAGGCCTGCTTCTCCCTCTTGTACCTCCCCTGCTTGTGTTCCCTCTCTTGCTGTGTCTCTGTCAAATGGGTGGATAAAGTCTTTAAAAAAAAAAAAAAGAGGGTAGATCTCATGTTAAGTGTTCTAACAACAATTTTAAAAAGTAGTTACTTTGAAAACTATTCACAACTGAGATAGTGTTCTCTTGACACCTGTGCTCCTGTAGATTCGGTTTAAAAAAAAAATCATCTCATTAAATTAGAGTCACCCCCTGTTTAGAATTATAAAATAATGGCATAATTTTTGAGCATTATGATGGATCTGATTTAATGTGTAACTGCAATTTAGACAGAAAATAAACACATCATTTGAAACTTAAACATATGTAATTTTTAATATTATCTTTGAATAGGAAAGATTTTAAATTTGGGATTAACATTAAAAAGACTAAAAGGTATAAGAAAAATGTGTACCAGATTTTTATGAAAAATCATCAAGAGTTTTGTAATTCAAAGGAACTTTTTTTTTTTTAAGATTTTATTTATTTATTTGACAGAGAGAGAATAAGCAGGGGGAGCTGCAGGCAGAGGGAGAGGGAGAAGCAGGCTCCCCGCTGAGCAGGGAGCCCAGTGTGGGGCTCGATCCCAGGACCCTGAGATTGTGACCTGAGCTGAAGGTAGATTCTTAACTGACTGAGCCACCCAGGTGCCCCTCAAAGGAACTTTAGAGATTATTCCATCTCTTCCACTAATAAGCGCTGTGGTCTTGAACTTGGCACTGAATCCCTCTGGACTACTTTGGTTTCCTCATCTGGGAACAGCTCTTTAGTTTTAGCATTGTGGTTCTTGTACTGGAGGTTGACTTTCTCATTTTATTGATGTAGAAATTGAGGCACAGAGACATTTCCAACATTATATGGGAAGTTCATGGGTTAATGGCAAACCTTAGGTCTGGAAGACATATCATTTGACTTTAGCATGTGTGTTTGTGTTGTCTACTTCTAGGTGTATGAAGAAAAAGAAATGAAAGTTTATAGACATCAATATAACAAAGATTCTAATGTGTTTTTACAGAATACAGTACCTTAAATGGTATAAACATATAATTAATTATTAACAATGATTTATTTTTATTGTGGCCTTTTTATTGCTTAAAATCATACTCTACTAGGTCTTTGCTGCTATGCTAAAATTTTTAGAATTCAAATTTATTTTCAAAAATTTTCTGTACAGTTCTGTAAACTAAGCCAAAAGTAGCTTGATGCAGATAACACTTTTTAAAGTGATATCGGTAACTGAGTTGTCTTTAGGCAAACCTTTGAGCACATATTTTCAAGTTTGTGCTTTCAGACAACTTCCAAGATTTAAAAGTGAATAATCCTGATTCATCACTAACTCAACATTTATATTGATGGAATATGTTATGTACTTGAATTTTATTATTGTTGTTAAAAGGTATCTGGCTCCTTTTTTTAATGTCTAGGAATTTAAATTCATGGAACAGTCTCGTTCCCCATCAGTTTCACCTAGTAAGCAGCCAGCCTCAACATCCTCAAAAACAGTGACCTTGTTTGAGCAGTACTGTAGTGATGGGAATCCATTTGAAATCCAGGCCAACCGCAAAGATGAAGAAACAGAAGATGTCCTGGCTTCTAATGGGGTATGTAGTGTTTTTAAAACCTAATGTGGAACATAAGTGAGATTTTCTTATTGAAAAGTGTTCTACCCAGGGAGCAAGGTAATGAGCTAGATTTATTTATCCATTTACCACCCACCTTCCTACCTATTTGCTTCTATACCTGTGATACCACTTGTACAGTAATGGCTTTGCAGCATGCTTTGTTGAAAAGTCCTTTTGAAAAATACATTTTGCCCTTCTGTTTACTTTGTGCTCTTATTAGATTGCTGTATGTTCTTACTAGATTACTGTATCACATAGGAGTATAGTTTATTCACTGCATATTTCTGTGATTTGTTGGATAGATGGATGAGGGAATAGATCATTTGCACTTAGTTCTCAACTCCACTCTTGGACATCTGAATTATTTTATTCCATGTCCGTTTATCTGAGAGAGAGTAACATCTTACCTGGTTACCCAATAGGGATGTTTTTAGGATTTAGAAGTACAATGTTTTAACACTTTGAGCAGCTCAAAAACCATAATGTAACTTAGGTTGTGTGAGTTAATGGAAAGGATTTTAAGGCAGTTGAATAAATATCACCTTTATTATTTATTAACTGTGTGGCCCTTGGCAACTTATTTTAACTCTGTGACCCTCAGTTTTCCTATATTTACAATGAGTGAATGTTTACTTCACAGTTATCTGTGTTTTTATAGTATTTAATTTGGATGGGTCCTTCTGATCTTCATCATTTCCAGGGGACCCTATATGGTTTTTGTTTTAGATTTGATGAAGCTGAAGTGAAAACTGTTCAGATTTGATGAAAATCTGTTGAATTTGTGTATGTATTTTAGTTTTGGCATTTTCTTTTTTGTTTGGTGAAGATATAATTTTAAAAAATATTGCCATGAAAGTGTATTGTTGTCATGTTTTATCATGAAGTAGAAATTATTTCATAATAAGCCATATTTACAATTACAATTTAGTGATTCTTAGTGACACTTTGCCTCTCTAAAGTACACTAAACTGGAAGGAATTAAAAGTCTTTTCAATATTTTTGAAATAATATATCCCTCTGTACTGGTAATTTGCTAATTTAAATCTCACATAGCATTCGATTCTCATTATTCGTGGCAGTTGTGTTCTATAAAGTCCCTCTGAACACTGAATTAGCAAATACAGAACTATTGTTCCTAAGTGAAATACAGGATTAGGTTTCTGTGAGCCTTTGATCACAACATTTTCATCAACTGATCAGTGTATAACCTTGTTTTATGTGTATTTTTGCTTGAAGACATCTAAGTTAATATATAGTATTGGACATTGAACCCACAGCCAACAGCACTAGAATTCCTGCCTGAAATGAAGCTTATCTAATACATGTATTTTTGCCATAAGGCATATTACAGTCTTGCACTTAGGAACACTAGACAAAACTTTAGTCCTACACTTAGGGGCCTTTCTAAACAGGGAAATCACCAGCAAAAACCACACATGTTTTTTTAAATGTGGCACTAGACTATGAAAAGGACATGTGTTTAAGTAGGAAAGCTGAAGCAAGAAGGTAGAGCGTCACCTTGTTTGCACTCAGCTAGGAACGTGCATGTTGGATAACTCAAAAGTTTCTGCATACTCTGTACATATCCATGATTGACTGTGAAAGTGTCACAGAGTATTAATGTTGGGGTTACAAATAAAATTTAGCAAGTACGGAAATTTGCAAAAATACAGAATCCTCAAAAATGATGATCTCTTGTACTGTAGAATTGTGAAGCTTTTTGTTATAGCCAGGAGAGCCTGGTGTGTGTGGATCCCCTTTCTGAAGGTTATTAGGATCACAGTGTGTACAGGTGGATGAGAATGCCTGGAATGCTCATTTGTAGTTATTAATGTGTGATCTAATCTTTCCAGAGTCAGGGTCCACATCTTACTATGACCTATCACACTGCTTTAAGCTCTCAAAAAATGGTTTTTGAATTAGGGGACCAACTTCTTTTCATGTTGTCCTCATACTCATCTCAACTGGCATATGAGGATAAACTTGGTTACAGAATTGTTCTGAAGATTCAGTGAGAAAATTTATGAAAGCACTTAGCACTTAACACAAGAAATGTTAGCCATGATTTAATCATATTAATTTATAATATTAAGCGATAATGCTGCTGCCGCTTTCTTTCCTGTGCATGGACTCCACTGTCCCCCCATGCTGTCATGGGGCCATGTTGCCATAAAGACGATGACAGTGTTAGGAAGTCACCCTTCCTCTCAGGAGGAAATCCGCCATTTTCGTCCTTGCTCTCAGTAGTCCCTCAGTGCTCAGTGTAATTTTCTAAGGCTCCCTTGGAATTAAATCTCATCATAATGAATTAGGACATTAGCATGTGTGTTGTGAGAGTTTATTACGCTGAATTAACATTTCCACGGTGCCAGAATTGTATACTCAGCCTCTTTATAGTGAATTAGCAAAATGGAAGTAAGTATGATGAAACCACGTGGAGGAAGAGAAGAGGTTTTGTTCTTGTTGTTGTTGTTTTTTGGTCAGATGTACACTCTTTTCCTCTCCTAAAGGCCTAGCATGATGTTTGTGTTCGTTTGTTTGTTTTCTTTATATGGAGATTTGATTTTTGGGGGAGACATTTAGGAGCTTTTGTAGGCATAAAATGTATTTTATTTTCCTTTTTTTCTTTTGATGGTTAAGATGGGTGAAGAAGAAGAAAATGGAAAGTTAATATTCTTGATGGCAAAATTAGAGATGAGTTATTAAGAACTTTCTTCCCTAAACTACTTCTTAAAAATTGGATACTCTTATTGTGTTGAAAGACTCCAAGAAATGTTGGCTTTTCATACTCATTGTTGAATATACTGTGTTTTCTTCAGTATGAATCTGATGAACAAGAAAAAAGTGCCTATCAGGAGTATGACAGTGACAGTGATGTTCCTGAGGAACTGAAACGAGATTATGTGGATGAGCAAACAGGTGATGCGCCTGTGAAAAGGTAATTGTTCTTAGGTTGTATGGTATTTCACATTTTATGTTATGCATTTAAATAAAGGATTTCCTTTAAATGTTAGGGAAAAAAAATTAAATATTTCGGTAGCTTTTGATGTCATGTGACAAGTCAATATGTTTTAAATTGCTGAAAGG
The DNA here is from genome assembly GCF_054177405.1 of Leptonychotes weddellii. NCBI lineage: Eukaryota > Metazoa > Chordata > Mammalia > Carnivora > Phocidae > Leptonychotes > Leptonychotes weddellii. The sequence goes on along the minus strand of NC_138380.1, from coordinate 64,032,999 downwards.
TTGAAAATATAGTTTTTTGATATTGGGCATAATCAAAGAGCTCTTAATTTAGAGAGCAGTGGTTTTTGCAGAAAAACAAACTTCTGATTTATAAAATCAGTATTGCCTTTAGAGGCAATTCCTGCTTCACGTAGGTTAGAAAACCTCAAGGAGGAAAGTAGTTATTTGTCTTGCATGTGGAATTCCTACCTCAATCTAGTAAATACAGAAAGTCTCCACTCATCTTTCCAGGGTCAATTACATTCACTATTTGGGCCTTCTGTTAAGTTTCCTTCGTTCTTTTATTTCTGTGATAAATTGTCCTCTTCAAAAACTATGATAATTACATAAGAATTTTTTGTCACCTTCTCCCTGTTAAATGGGCCTGATTCTTATATGCAAGTGAGTTAATTTCATGACTAAGTATCAGACATTTAGTGACCATAAATATACTTAAATTTTAATGATAGATTTAAGTATATTTTGCCCCCAAAGTACCTAGTTAGTACCTAATTAATTTGAAACCCTGATTGATATAATCTCTCTCTTCAAAAATGAGCAGCTCATGTGATTGTAGATATATGAACTAGGAAAAATTGTTTTCATGTATGTGTGATGTTTAAATCCATCTATGGTCCATTATGAACAGAATAGAACTGTTTTTGTTGGACTTCTTCATTGGATGTTTTGGGTATATTTTGGCTGAAAGAAAAGCTCTAATTGAAATGAACGTGTAGGATAGTGTCTGCCAATATATATGTATATATTTGCATTTTTGGTAATGTTATACAGACAGTTACCCTCCTAAACTGTCCTAACTTACCGCTAAGAACTATGAATAATATAAACTACAAACTGCATGCAGTCAATTAGTATCAATTCCAACTTCAGAGTATCTCTTGAATTTATCAAAATTTCTTGTATTTCACTGCTACCATCCAGATTCATGCAAAAATCCTCTCTGTGCCAGATTATTGGCTCAGCCCTCTTACCTTGGCTTTCTGTCTCTAGTTTTGCCCCCTCCTAATCCCTCTTGGATACAAATTTTGATTTTTTTTTTCTTGTATAAAAATTTGTTCATGTCATTTTCCTGGTTAAAATTTGCATTCAGGGTTAGGTTCATACTCTTTAGATTTGATTGCCTTCAGTGATCTGGCCTTTCTTTACCTCTTTTCGTGTCACTTTTCCCTCAACCCACTCATTCTCCATGTGAATTCTTTGTGCTTCTCTGAGCACACTCACTTCTCCTACCTCTGACCTTATTACATATTATCCCCTTTTTTTGTGTACTTACCATATAACTTCAATTTTTTCTTTGAACCTGGTGTCGTCCCCAACCCCAGACTCTATCATCTTCCCCTATACTTTAGATGTTAGATTTAGATTCTAAGGAGGGTATTTTTTCATATTTATAAGTCTGAAATCAGGATACTTGGTACATTTGATATATAATTTCCCTGGAACATCTGTTTTTTGTTTTTTATTTTTTTTTTAAGTGACATAGCTTCTTTTAATGGTTGATAATGAATGTCTTAGAATCAAAGAAATACAGTATGGTACTTTATTTCTTTACTTACGAATTTCTCTTCCCCTCTGGGCTGTAAGCTCTATAAGGACAGGAGGATCATTTCTATATCCCCACCTGACACACGGTAACAGTTTCAGTAACTAATTAGTGAATGAAAGATAGATCCTAATTGGAATAACTTACTGATTTACTAGTTGACAACCCTAATTGCAACTCTGTTTTGTTTTTCCATATTAAGCGTTTCTAGAGAAACTCTAAAAAGCAGGAAGAAGTCAGATTATAGTCTAAATAAAGTGAATGCACCCATCTTAACAAATACAACATTGAATGTAATAAGACTTGTTGGTAAGTAGCCACCTTTTAAAAAAAAAAAAACACTATTAGTTAAATTAGTCTACTTTTGTTACTTTATTGGGGTTTTCATTGTACACTGCAGTGCCCACCATAAGGAAGGTTTTAATATTGTCATATGTCAGTGCTTTCTCATCATAATTGTTCAAATAGTATAATACTAACAATGTTAGTTTTTCTTTTTTGGTTAACTACTTAGTATTTGTGTCTTCTACTTTTTCTAAAATATTTCAGTTAATTGAAATGTAATGAAAAATTCTCTATGTGAGTTGGAGGTATATGTAGGATGATGATAGTACCCATTTTACATTTACACAATATTTTGTGCTTAATTGTTTCATTGATCTTCACAATCTTCCTGTCAAATAGGCAGAGTGAATAGTGATTCTCTGGTATTTTCAGACACAAGAGTTCTATAAGCTGAATGTTCACACCATAGGAAGAGTTGTTCTTATTACAGATAAGACCTTTATTGATGATTTTGTAGAAGGCAAATAACATGAAGAAATGCCATTTAAAATACTTGGGTTTGAAGATGATGTGGAATTTTTAATGTCAGTATTTTAGCATTTTATATGCCATCTTAACCTTTATATCTCACAAGTCTGTACATTTGACAAATAAGTTATAGAGATATCTTCTCAAATTAATTAAGTCATCTATACCAGTCAGGAGTTGTAATGTGTTCTAAGAAAAAAAAATCTCCGTATTCTGTTTATAAGGAGATGATAATGTCCTGCTCTCTAGTTTGATTACTCTTGGCTCTGATAAAATGGTCTGTGTTCTTGAAGATATTTCTAAATTTTGTTAATGAATAGGGTAAAGCAGACAAAAATGTTTCTTAGAAGTCCCACTTTCTTTAGGAAAAATGGTGGAAAAGAAGTAATGAGTTGGCAGGAAAAGGAAAAGTATATATTTTCATGACACACAGAAAAATGACAGATTCTAAAAAGTGTTTTTTGGCTGATCATTGCTAGGGAAATTAGCTTTTCTAGTTACTCTGTGGAATTTATAGAACGGAAACTGGAAGGGTTCTGAGAGCTCACCTGCTATAAATGCCTGTAAAACTAGAATTTCTTTATCTAATGCCCCCAAGTTGTAGTGGCCAGCTAGCCTTTGTTTCATGTCTCGCAGTCCGTGGATACATTATTATTTTGTAAGACTACTCATTCTACTATTAGGCTGATTTAATTGGTAGAAATCTCCTCTTTATGATAAACCAGAATTTCTTTTTCTCTGTAATTCTGTTGGTCTCATTTACACCTTTAAAAGCGAAAAGAGTAAATCTATACTTTTTTCTCCTACTCTTCCCTGTGATGACTTTTCAGGTGTAGGTGGTAGTTATACTGTCCTTCTTCCCTTATGCTCCCCCAGTTCATTCTTCAGGGTGAGTGTGCTCATTTTCCTCATGCGGTTCTCACTGATAAATATTCCAAAATCCTGGTCATCCTCCTCAGCCTTTTGGACTCAATGTAGTTTTTGGTTTCTGAACATGCTGCTTGAGATGTAGTTTAATGAATTCATCTTTTGCCTGGTTATGTTGAAGGAACAAACCACTGTAACACATGAGTGGCTTTTTTTTTTTTTTTTTAAGATTTTATTTATGTATTTGACAGAGAGAGAGAGCACAAGCAGTGGGGAGTGGCAGGCAGAGGGAGAGGAAGGAGCAGGGAGCCCCATGCAGGGCTCGATCCCAGGACCCTGGGATCATGACCTGAGCTGAAGGTAGTTGCTTAACCAACTGAGCCACCCAGGCCCCCCGATGAGTGACTTTCAACCACAAAAGTTTACATGATGCATATTGGCTCCTGATCACCTTACTTCTTCTGTTCCATGTGTCATTCTGAGATGCAGGCTGAAAAAATAGCACCAGTTTGGAACATGGGGAAAAGAGCAAGAGCTGAACCATGTAATGACTCTTAAGGCTTCCGCTCTGATGTGGCACCCTGACTTCCTCCGCCATAAGTCCCTGGCCATGGCAAGTCAGGCTTAACTATTGGAGAGAGAAATATGCTTCTGCCCCAGGAGGGCACTACAAGTTCAGGGCATTGGACAAGGATGCATAATCTTCTTACAGGGAAGGGGAGTGGGTGGAGATAATTGGGGAAAATAGTACAATCAACCCCATGGAAGTGGTGATTTATATTTTTTACTTCACCTAGTTCAAAAAGAGCTAGAGGTCATCATGTTGCTTTTACTCTAAAAGACATATATTTAGTAGAATCAAATCAAAAATAAGGCTAACACAAAATTGAGGAGGGGGAAATCACGTTTCATTCAGTTAAATGCAGACAACAAATGCAAATCTTCAATTCTTGGTAGACATAAGGAAATGAAACAATGCATTCTGCTCTTCTCATTATGTAAGAAGGGGATCGAATAACGATAGAAATGTGCTATTGGTGCTAAATTCAGAAGTCAGTAACAACAAATTCTTATCTAAGGATTACTCATTGACATAGTGGACATTGTTTTCTAGTAGTGGATTTAAGCAACTGGGAAAAGTTGCATTTTTAGGGGCCTTTGGTGTGTCAGCCCTATAAAGCAGAACAGCCTGAATAAAACCTTACTCAGTGAAGAGAATCTAACCATTTTAATTTCAGCCTTCACCACCACCAGATCTTTTACTAGAATTGCAATTAGGAAACAATGCCTACTATGCTTTTAACTCTCCCATCTTCCCATTTAGAGCTGGGATTCCCTCCAGTAGACTTTTATGCCTACCACTTTCTCTCCCTGGGATGTCTTTATCTTCAGTTTGTACATATTCATAAAATAGAGCTTTAAGAGAACCACTCACTAAGGCGTCTCCAACCACTAAATGCTATTCTATCCCCTGTTACTGCATAGAGGTGCTTGAAGATAATAAACTGGCAAAGGTAATGTCTGTTCTTACAAAGCCAGAAGTACAGTTGTGTAAATAAGATTGATTAATTTTGGGTGCCTGGGAAGATGAAGGAACTAATTACTCAATAGTTGGGAGGCACATTTTAGAACACTAAAGGCATATTTAAAATGTCCTCTTCAAGTAGTATTTATTTGGCAGGTAATTAGGAGAGATTAAACAAAAAAGTGTTAATGGGGCTTCCCAGCCCCAGGTGGTGCCTAAATCTGTTAGAAAGGCCCAGGGAGCCGTTCACAAGTACAGAGAACTAATCAGAATCCTTGCTTGTGTAAGGAGAAAATTCTGTCAGCCTGACAATTTCTTGCAGACAGAGGCAGAGAAATTTTAAGGAATGTGTCTCATCACTGAAATAGCCTTGCTATTCAAAGTTCTCTCTCCTGGAGGCAGCTCTCACTTGAGCAGGTATGATAGGTCTGAGAGGGGCAGAAGATAGGTTGCCAAAATCCATGCTTGTAAAAACTACAGACCGTAGGATAAAATTAATACATTAGCAGCTGAAAAAATAACACACCAGCACATCATGCATCCAGATTTAACATGAAACCAGAATAAAGTTATCTTTTAAGAAACTTAATATTTTCATATGCAATGTTTAAGGAAAAAATTTATCATTGTTTAGATTACATTCCAATATATCTATTTCTCTAAAAATACTTTTGTCATTTATATGAAATAAACAGTTTTAAAACACTTTCTGAGCTGGTAGCTGTATATACAACATGATATTTTGAGAGAATGATCCAAGTGTCATCCTTCAGTACAATGTACAAGAAGATGATATTGGAGATTTGGGGGTGGGGCTAAGAATATACAAACAATAATAAAAATAAATAATACAGTGATAGAATAATAGAATAAAATAATCGATTAAAAGCTCTCAAAGAATGGAATAAAAGCTAAGGACTTAGCTTACTAATTTTTTACTCTGGTCCTCACATTGTTCAATGCGTTTTTCTAAATTGTTTGAGCTGAACTGACTTTTCCTTCCTTTCCTTTATGCCTCATTTATAGCATTTCTAGTTCACTTTTATGTGCTATTTATATCCACTGATGATGTCTCAACTAACTGCACTGTGATAAAAATAATGAACATCCTTCCAGCTTGGATTCTGTTCTTGCTCTTCCCCATCAGGTTGTCAGCTCCTATAGATGAAAACATTTGGAGTTGGAGTCACCTTTGCAGCATATAGAGCATACAGCCAAGCACTTGTTCACTTTCATAGGTGCCCAATGTACGGGACTGACAAACCTTAGTTTTTAACATCTCAACTATTGGAGAAACACATTTTCTTCCTCTCTTGTCCTGATCCATAGTTGAGGAACACACACTTTCAGCGCCTTCTCTGTACCCTGGTATTTACTCCTCTGCATAGGAGTGGGGCTCACTAATTGAATTTCCCTGGGACACCTTTCAGGTGGTGATGGCATGGCTCTCTGTGCCCCCTGCTGATGAGCTGGGTAAGGCAGGCCCACTGTTCCTCTTGGTTCTAGTTCTCCTCCATGCTGTTCTTTGGTTGGTTTCCTGTGGCTTCTCCCCATGAGTGTACTGGACTCCTGGTCCAGATTTTAGGATAATAGTTTAAACAGCGCTTCCCTTTTGAAGCTTTTCCTCATCAGGTTAGGTTTCTTTTACATAGCACTCTATAATTCTCCCTTATTGCATTCATCATAACTATAATTATTTTAAAATAACAGCAGTAGCTAAGAGTTCTTGTTCCCTTGTTATAGGCAGTGTAAACACTCTACATGTATTTTCTCATGAATTCTTCACAGTACCCTTTTTATGTATGAATCATTAAAGCCCAGAGATAAATAACTTGCCTTAATGTCACACAGCTGCTAACTGGTAGAACCCAGATTGTCTGATCCTAGAGCCAGGAGGCTCTTTTCATGCTTCACAACCAGTAGAGGAAATTGGGAAAGTTAATTCTTCTACCTAGACAAAGTTCAGAGAGGTTACAGGATAGGTTAGAAGCAAGAATAAGAACTTCTCGCAGATGATCATTTGGGAAGAGATGCTTTTGTCAGTTATCTTGAGACAGGAGGGAAGGGAGGCTTGGAAGACAAGTTCACCAAAGTAAAGTCATTTTGTTTTTAGGCTGAACCTTAACCTAAAAGTCAGTAGGTCATGAAGAATCATAAGATCATACTGACGGAAAACCGTAAGACCCACTCTGGCAGTAAAAGCCATACAGCCTGGACATTCTTAAAATTGCTCCCTGTGGGTAATTCCATAACCTTAAGATAATGGAAAAACTAACTGCCCGATGTGAATGATAAACCCAAAGTTAAAGAGTAAACCCCTCCCTATACCATTAGCTAACTTAAATAAAACTTATAAAACCCTTTGTTAGAGTCAAAGGGGGGGTCCTCTTCCTCACCTGGGAGGAGAGACTGCTACCTTGTCTATGAAGTAGTTGCTTTCTTACTTCTATGCTTAATAAATCTTTGTCCCTTCCTCTAAATGGCTTGCTCCTGTATTCTTTCTTACATGAAGCCAAGAGCCCTCTTAGCAAGGGGCCTGAGGCCCTCCCTTCTGGGGTGCTGGCCCCTTCCTGTCTCCCATATTTTCTCTAATGTTTTCCATATTTTTGTCTTTTTGCTGTACCTTCTAGAAGACTTCCTTTTTTCATTTATTTTCTTCAATTTTTAACTTTAAAAATCACTTTTGAAATCTTTAAGAGCCCTTCCATATTCTCTTTTTCCCTCCCATATTTTTCTGCTATAGGATTTTACATAATTATTATATTTGTTTAGCTTGAATTAATTGTTTTCTCTGGGATCAGCTTTTCTTTTTACTTTTACTCTCTGAGTTTTCCTCCAGGGCCTGGTGATTTTTGATGACCTATTCATATCCAAAATAGAAGGCCTAGGTAGCTGCTGTGGGTGTCCCCTGCTGAGTAATGAGAGCTACCCTCTCACTGCCCCTTTTCAGTAGGAATCCTGACTGGGAACTTTGTATAGAGCAGGGTAGGGCTGGGTGGATTTATTAGCAGTCTTTACCTTACGGGGACAGATCCTCAAATTTCTAGAATTGGGTAGATTTTAATCTGTGGTGCCAACAGCTACCCTAGAAGCCTTCATCTTCCTAATTTATTATTTTTTAAAGTTTGCTCAATTTTTTTTGTTTTGTTTCCTTCTATTATTTTTTTTTTTTAAAGATTTGAGAGAGATAGTGAGTGGGAGAGAAGGAGCAGGGGGAGGGGCAAAGGGAGAGGGAGAAGCAATGAGCGGGGAGCCCGACGTGGGGCTCAGTCCCAGGACCCCGGGATCATGACCTGAGCTGAAGGCAGATGCTTAACTGACTGAGCCACCCAGGAGCCCCTGTTTCCTTCTTTTAGAGAGAAATCCCACGAGTTTTCGTTTTCTTTTGTTTTTGTCTGTGGGAACAGCCTGGCAGCCTGTACTCTGATGTTGTTGAGGGATAGTGGTAGAGGAGGGCCTGCTGACTGGTAGTTTATCCCGTACATGAACCTTCAGTTAATTCATCCTTTTTCAGCTCCGTTTCTTGTTCCTGTCCTCTTGCTCTACCCACTGAGTCTAAGCAATCACAGTCCTACAAGAATAGCTTTCACCTCCTTCATGGTCATCTTTGCTCCCTGCTCCCATCTCTTACCTGTCATCCAGACAGGGGCTGGGACACTACAGCATGCAGGTCCAATCAGTTAGGCTACCTGTTTTTATAAAATAAAGTTTTATTGGAACACAGCCATGCTCATTTGTGTATATGTTGTCTGTGGCTGCTTTTGTGCTACAAAGGCAGAGCTGAGTAGTTGGAATGGAGACCAGCAGAGCTGAGTAGTTGCCGTAGTTGCCTGAACGATGTACTTTTTTTTTTTTTTTAAGATTTTATTTATTTGAGAGAGAGAGTGAGAGTGAGAGAGCACAAGAAGGGGAGCGAGAGAGGGAGAAGCAGACTCCCTGCCAAGCAGGGAGCCCAATGCGGGACTCGATCCCGGGACTCCAGGACCAGGACCCGAGCCGAAGGCAGTCGCCCAACCAACTGAGCCACCTAGGCGCCCTGAACGATGTACTCTTTACAAGAAAAGTTTACCAACCCTTGGTTTAGAAATTTTTTGAGATTTCTCATTTTCTGGTGATCATACCTACTCACCTTTACCTCCTCATTCCTTTCTCTTCATATATACAGGCTTAATCCACTGTAAAATTCTTCTAATTCAGTAATTCTGAGGAGGTACATAAGCCTCCTCAGGCCTCCAAATGCCTACTGTGACCTCATGAGCTGGAAAGACAGAGTTCTTATTCTTACACATTTTAATATGCCAGCAGCCTGCTTATCAATGGCTGCCTTCCTTGTGTGACCATTTAAGGTGTGAGAGCAGGGACTCTAATTCCTTGTGTCTTAACACAAAGCCAAGGACATAGTAAGCCTTCAAAGAGTCTTTGTTGAATATTAAATGAATAAATGAATATAAATATGTTTAAAAATTTTTTTAGAGTAGTGGGTTTTTATCTAGTTTTTCTTTTGAATGCAACATTTAAAATAGCTTTTACCTATTTTTTCATTTATATATTCTTAAGATTAATTATATGAACAATGGCTAATTTATTATTAGTAGTGGAGAGGAGCTTTGTGTTCTGGATATGTATCAACCCAGATACTTGCATTCTACCTCATTTTACTTATTAGCTCTCTTTTTTTCTTTTACAAGTTAAAATAACTTATCATAGTATTTTTCCTTTTTTTTCCATGGTGTCACATTATTTTATGTGTAAATAGTTGCAGTTTGAAAACTGCTTGTTTGTAGTTGATAAATATCTGCATAGTGATCCAGAATGTTCTAGGAGCATAATTTTCAAATATTTTTCATTTGTGATTTTTAAGAAATGTCTGTGTGAAAGAATTATAAAAGATGATTCTGAAACAATAGACTTGTAAATAAGAGTAAGAATAGAATCTGAGTTGAATGGTTTCTACTTTTTGGTGTGTGTATTTCTCTTCCTGACTATCTGAGTATTATTTAGAATCATCGCTCATATAAATTAAGACAGCTGTATGGAGTTCTTAAATAATAGATGGTTTCAATAGTAGACATTTCCATTAGAGTAAATTTGTCATTTTTTTCTATTGCAGTTAATGTGTTTCTCTTGAGTCATGGTGTTTTCAGTAGTACCAATTTAAAATTTATAACAGTTACATTAAGTAGAGCGAGCACCTGAATTATTTGCTCATTTGGAAATTAGGCAAATGGCCTGTTTTAACATCTTCTGCAGAAGAGCATTTTTTATGGATGCGCTCTTTTCCCTGTTATTCCCCATAAAACAGAAACACAATTAGGGATTTGTTATTATTTGTTACTTGATTCAGCCCATCTCCCATGCACCCTTCAAATACATAACAAGTTTATAAATGCAGAAATTTTGGTTTTTCAATTTTTTTCCCCTAACTGCATCATATGTTTAGAGAAAAGAGAATGTCATATTGGCATCTCCCAAAGGAAGGAATGAGGAAGACATTTTCTTGGCACTTTGAGAATATTGAGCTCTTGAGTGATGCAGTGATAAAGAAATGTCCTTGGCCTCTGACACAAGATTTCACAGGGCTAGAATTCAGGGGAAACCTTCCATGTATCCTTTTTCTTCTTGCCTTTTTACTTTTGCTATGTGTATATAAGCTTATGGGGTAAAAAAAATGCTTTTTCTCAAGTACATTGTCTTTTGTTTTATTATACCTAAACATTTTTGAGGAAATTATTTTAAATGGAATCTCCAAGAATGTGGAACTGTGTTGTGTGTTTGTGCAGTGTCATTTGTAGAAGAGCATAGATATCCCATGAATATTTGACAGACAGTAAAATATAATGATATAAAAACTTTTTTGTAAGTAGTATGTATATCAGTGCTGTCCAGCAGTACTTTCCAAGATGATGTACCTGTTCTGTATCTGTGGTGTCCAATATAGTAGCCACTAGCCACAAATGATTAGTGAGTACTTGAAACATGGCTAGGGACTGAGGAATGTAATAGTTCATTAAAAATATATATTTTGGTAAAGTTTTTTTTTTTTTTAATAGATTGAGGTGTCATTTATAGCATAAAACTCACCTGCTCTGGGTGTGCAATTTGATTGTCTCTTATAATGATAGACTAACAGATTTTAATTTTTTTCTGATTTTGATTTTTTTTTTCTTTTCAGGTAAATATATGCAGATGATGAACATTCTTAAGCCGATTGCCTTTGATGTTATCCATTTCATGTCTCAGCTATTTGATTACTACTTGTATGCAATATATACCTTTTTTGGTCGGAATGATTCAGTAAGTCACCTTTGGAGGGAAAGTCTGTTTCTTTTAATTTTAAAATATAAAGTTTTTCATTCTCTTTGTATAAAATACACAAATATTATTTTGAAAATTATTCATCAGAAATCTAACAAAATTTTTGCTGTCAGCTTTTTGTCTGCCTAATTACCTCGTTTATATATTAATTTTAAGCTTTGAAATGATAAACATATTTTATGTTATTCAGATTTTTGGCAGAAAAAGTGCAGCATCTTTTTTTAACCTTGACATATTTTGGCAATGAAAAATGTGTGGGTTGCCTTGTTTAAATCTGGCCCAGTGTGTAATTACTACACAGTAAATGAGACATTTTAAATATTGGCTTACAAACCTTAGCAGGCACTACTACATTCAGAGGATAATGGCAAATATTTATTAAAATAATTGAAAACCTTTGAACTGAACCTTCTGTCTGCTACAGAATTGTTTCCTATACCTCCTTTTTGTGTTTCCAAAGCTCTTATTGATTTTATCTTTTTCTACTCCTAAAGAGAACAACACAATATTAGGCAGGTAACTTATCTGATATTTGGTAATTATTATGTGGCTCACCTAGACATTTGATAGATTTCTGTGTAAAAGGATATTGTTGGGTCCTATGACTATATCATAATACAAAGTTTTCATGTACTATATTTTGTATCTTTTTAAAAACATGAATTTTGGGGCACCTGGGTGGCTCAGTTGTTAAGCGTCTGCTTTCGGCTCAGGTCATGATCTTAGGGTACTGGGATCGAGCCCCACATGGGGCTCCCTGCTTGGCGGGAAGCCTGCTTCTCCCTCTCCCAGTCCCCCTGCTTGTGTTCCCTGTCTCACTGTGTCTCTCTCTGTCAAATAAATAAGTAAAATCTAAAAATAATAAATAAATGAATAAAAAATAAAAACATGAGTTTTAATGGATAACTACATTTATTATATAAATGTTCATATCTTTGCTGTGATTACAGTTATATCAAAGACATGATCTTTTATTTGTTTTTATTTTTTTAAAGATTTTATTTATTTGAGAGAGAGTGTGTGAGTGGGGGGAGGGGCAGAAACAAGTAGACTCCGTGCTGAGCGTGGAGCCCAACACAGGGCTCAACCCTATGACCCTGAGATCATGACCTGAGCCGAAACCAAGAGTTGGACACCTAATCGACTGAGCCACTCAGGAGCCCCAAAGACATGATCTTTTAATAATGGGATCTGAATTTCCTGTTCTTAATTCTCTGTAATATTCCTTAGAAAGAATACTAATAAAGTCAGAGTGTTGCTACAGAATTTAGGTTACTATAAAATACGTACTAATTCATTGCTCTGAATTTGGAAACTCAATAAATAAATATTAGAGAAGAAAGACATTCTAGAATTTTAGCTAATTGTCAGAATCTTTAAGTCTTCTAGATAAGCCTTACTCTCTCTCCTGAGCTGAGCCTCCAGACCAGCACTGTCCAAGAGAAATTTTATAGTCATGGAAATGCTCTAAATTTCTGCTATTATGGTAGCCACTAGCCACATGTGACTATTGAGCACTTTGTGTGATTAGTTGAGGAACTGAGGAACAGATTTTTAATTGTATTTAATTTTAGCTAATTTATCTCTAAATATAAATGGCCACATGTGGCTGGGACTGTCATATTGGATAGAATACTTGTGGACCACATTGTTGATAAGATGTGTTAAAATAGGATTCTTTGGAAGCTTTTGGGAACTAATGCTTTTGGACATGAATTTCTAGCTGATTATATATTGGCACAGATTTGTTTACAGTGGAGTTACTAGGACCTGAGAAAGTTAGCAAAATATAGTTAGGTGCTTATTGTAAAATATGCTACATATTTTATTTAAAATATGTCATGTTTTAAAGAACACATTAACCTTATGTTTTATATTAAAAGCATTTTCAGTCTTATAAGACTCAGTAACAGCTATTTAATTAGCTGTCAGTTATAAGCATTTCTGTCCTTAACCTGGGTGTCTATACATATGTCATATTAGAAACATTTTGTATTATTTGAACCAATACAATGTGCCTATGAGTGAGGATGTATGAATACAGTGCTGCCTCTATGTCTTGTACTTTTTAAGAAAGACTTTTCCTGTTGTTAGAGTATGCTTAGTAATACTAGCTTTTATCTACCATGTGAATATTGAAAATATGCACATCTTCAAATAGAACAATTTATAATTTGGACCCTACTATTTTTGATTCTGCAAAACTGAAGGAAACACTATTTAAAGCAAAACAAAGACTGAATCTCCATAAAAAGGGGTTTTACAAATTTGTAAAAAGAACCACTCCATCTTTCTACCCATATTTTGCTTTACTTAATTTTTTTTAAAGATTTATTTATTTATTTTAGAGAGAGAGCTCAGGTGGGGGCTGGGACAGAGGGAGAGGGAGAGAGAGAATCTCAGCAGACTCCCTGTCAAGGATGGAGCCCCATGTGGGGCTCCATCCCATGACCCTGAGATCAGGACCTGAGCCAAAATCAAGAATCTGATGCTCAACTGACTGAGCCACCCAGGCGCCCCATGCTTTGCTTAACTTTATATCTATTTAAGGTTTCTGGGTTTTTTACCTTGCAAGATTATATTCTTAATTTCCTACTTTAAATTCCTTTTGGAACAAGACAATCTAAATAGCATAAATAAGCATATACAAGTGTATAAGACTGAAGTGGTAGCTTTTAATTTGCTAAGAAGATCAGCCTTCAAGTCCATTAGAAATCCTAGAAATTTTGATATTCAAATATGTACATACATACATACATACATACTCCAAATTGCCATGTTAGCTGTTGAGTCTTAGGTGGTAGGAGGGGAGGAGTAATTAGGTAACTGGTAGAACTGGAAGAACATGGTGGTACATGATTGCTCCTGCTTCTCTTCCAGGGAAGAAAGACATTTGTATGAGTGACTTTAGATGGATGCTGCCTGTAGAAGAATAAGCGTATGTTTCTCAGGGTTTCTAGAAAGTCATTGGCTGGGGAGCCATAGTGTATGCAGTAGGCTAAGGGATTCTTGGTGTTCATACTAATTCCTTCAGACGCTCTTGCTCTTTGCTGAACTGTTCATAACTTACTACATCATGCTCTATTATGTATCTAATCCATTTGGCTCTATTATGATAATGTTAGTTACAGTGTTGCTTTATTTTGCCTTGCCCCCAGCCTTCCATTATTCACCTTTTGAGTTATAGTTTCTGTAGTTCTTCCTGTTATTTATATTATCTCATGAAGACCATTCTGTATCTTACCTTAACACAGTAATAAGCACATAGTAGATTCTTAGGACACATGTATTGATGTCCTAATTATTTCTTATCCAAGTAAATCTGATGAGTGTTCTTACTTGAAAACAGTTTGTGAGCATCATTTAAAGTTACCTTCATTAATGAGATTTTTTTTTTCCATATAGAGTCTGTGATTCAGTTTTTGAACTTTTAAGAATGAATTAACTTCTGCTTCTGGCTATGAAGGACTAAGATTTTACTGGAGATAATAATCCCTGTAGAAAATAGGGATGGCTCAGTAGGTTGCGCGTCTGCCTTCAGCTCAGGTCATTATCCCGGGGTCTGGGATCGAGTCCCGCATCGGGCTCCTTGCTCAGCGGGGAACCTGCATCTTCCCTCTGCCTGCTGCTCCCATTGCTTGTGCCCTCTCTCTGACAAATAAATAAAATCTTAAAAAAAAAAATAACTATAAAACCTAAATGTTACACAAAAGGCAACTACCTAAAGATACTGGAGAGTGAACAAAGCATAGACTCTAGGGGTGGTGGGGGCAGTTCATGCTACTGTGTAGGTTGGGGAAAGGGGAGCTATAAAAATAAATTCCATCTCCTTGGCCTTGTAGCCCAGGATTGAATACAGTTCACACAGCACAAGGTGGAGGCAGGCATAGGAAAACCTTCAGTCTTTATGGATTGGGGAACCAGAAAAGTGAAGCCAGGAAACTGGGAAAGTGAAAAGAGTAGGGGGAAGTTCAGAAGAAAAAGAGGTAGAGAGGCAATCCCCCAAATCTTTTACCCCCATATTTGATTAACCCATAACCTGTTCATATGAAACAGATTGACTAGAGCCAAAGAAAAAAAATATGTGAACAGAGAATGAAGCTGTTGCATAAGAGACAGTTTGTAGTACGAGCCCAGCCAAGAAAATTACATAGTGAAAACAAAGGAAACAGTGCCCAGTGGAGAAAAATAACAAAATCCAAAATCTCCAGAATTAAATTGATAATGCAGTCTAACTTTACCCAACATACATAAAACCAATAAAAGTGGAGTACATCCTTAAGTAAAAAGAAAATCAATTTAGTTTGACCCCAAGATGTTGAAACTAAGGGATAAGAATTTTAAATGGACTATTAGAACCATCTCAAATAAAGTAAAACAAAAGGTGTTTTAAATGTGTGAACATCTCAGTAGAAAAATAGTAAGTTCTAGTAGAAACATTAATAAAAAAAAACAAAGGGAAATCCTAGAACTGAAAAATAGAATTTCAGCCATTAAAAAAAATTTACTGAATGTACTTTACAACCAAATTGACATGGCAGAGGAAAGAATATGTGAACTTGAAGATAAGTCAATAGAAATAATTCAAAACGAAGAACATAGAGATAAAAGATTGGAAAGCAAAATGATCAAAGCCTTAGGGACATGTTAAGTTATATCAAATGATCAAATATACAGGTAATTGGAATACCAGACGGAGAAGAGAGAATGAGGTAGAAAAAAAAATATTTGAAGAAACACTGGCCAAAAATTTGCAGATACAAGATACTAAATGAACAGCAAGCAGAGTAAGCACAAAGGAACATACAGCATGATACCTCATGGTGAAACTGTCTCTGGAAAAGTACAATAGGCTTATTACATAAAGGGACCAATGATCTGATTCAGCTGACTCCTCATGCAAAACTGTAGACGCTAGGAGAGAGTTAATACCTTTAAGGTACTGAAAGAGAAGAAAACAATGTCAATCCAGAATTTATATCTAGCAAAACATCATTAAAGAATGAAGGTGAGGGGCGCCTGGGTGGCTTAGTCAGTTAAGCGTCTGCTTTTGACTCGGGTCATGATCCTGGAACCCTAGAATCAAGCCCCATGTTGGGCTCCCTGCTCAGCAGGGAGCCTGCTTCTCCCTCTTGCTGCTGCTTGTACTCTCTCATGCGATCTCTCTCTCTCACTCTCTCTCAAATAAATAAATAAAATCTTAAAAACAAAAATGAAGGTGAAATTAAGACATTTTTAGATAAAAGAAAAACTAAGACAACTTGTCACCAACAGACATGTAATACTGAAATGCTGAAGGAATTTTTTTTAGGCTGAAGGAAAATGATACCAGAAAACTTGGATCCTCAAGGAAGAATGAAGAGCATTGGTAATGGAAACTACTTGGGGAAATACAAAAGATTATTTTTTTCTTTTTCTAATTTCTGTATAAACCATATAGCTGATTAAAAGTGAAATCATAACATTATTTTCTGGAGTTCATAATATATGTAAATATATTACATAAAACAACTATAACAAGATATGCACCTATAAGATGGCAAGATTTCTATATATTATGTTAAACAGAACATTTTTAACAGCAAATGGATTGTGAAATACCAAAAATGTATATTGTAATTCATAGGACAATGAAAAATAATATTTAAGACTTTAGATCTTTTGCCAATAGGAAAATTAAATAAGAATTCTAAAAAATAATATTCATATAATCAGAAAAGGCAAGAAAAGAGGAACCAAGGAACAAAAAAGAGATAACCTATAATGAATGGTAGCTTTAAATCCAACCAATAATCACATTAAATGTTAATGGACTAAACAATCAAATTAGAAGGCAGAGATTGTCAGAATGATTAAAACAAAAGAAACACTTCATTTTTTAAAAGATTTTATGTATTTATTTGATAGAGAGACAGCCAGAGAGGGAACACAAGCAGGGGGAGTGGGAGAGGGAGAAGCAGGCTCCCCGCTGAGCAGGGAGCCCGATGTGGGGCTTGATCCCAGGACCCTGTGATCATGACCCGAGCTGAAGGCAGATGCCTAATGACTGAGCCACCCAGGCGCCCAACAAAAACACTTTAAATATAAAAAAAACACATACAGGTTGAAAGCAAATGCACTGAAAAGATATGCCATGCAAACAGTAAGTGTTTGCTTTCTTAAGAAAGCTGCAGTAGTTGGGGCACCTGGATGGCTCAGTCAGTTAAGAGTCTTGCCTTTGGCTCAGGTCATGATCCCAGGGTCCTGGGATCAAGCCCCTCAGCGGGGACTCTGTTTCTCCTTCTCCCTCTGCCCCTCCTGCTCATACGAGTGCTCACACTCTCTCTCTCTCTCCCTCCCTTCCTCCCTCCCTCTCCTTCTCAAATAAATAAAATCTTAAAAAAAAAGTTGCATTAGCTATGTTAATATCAGATAAAATAAATTTGAAAGCAAAATGTGTTACCAGAGATAAAGGGATTCATAATAATTTAAGGGTCAATTCAGTTGGAAGGAATAGCAAGCATAAATGTGTATGTGGCTACTTAACAGAGCTTCAAAATACATAAGACAGTACTTGACAGAATTCAAGAGAAACAAAAAAAATTCCATTATGCTGGAGATTTAAAACTACACAGTAACTAACAGAACAAGTATATAGAAAGTCAGCAAATACATAGAAGATTTGAACAACAGTTTCAACCATCTTCAGTTAATTGATGTTTATGGAACAACACACCCAACAGTGGCAGGATATATATTCTTTTCAAGTGCACATGGTATGCTTATCAGGATAGACCATATTCTGTGGGCCATTAAGTATGTTCTAGTGAATTTAAAAGATTAAAATCATGTAGAATATATTCTCTGATGACAATGTAATTGAATTAGAAACCAGTAAGATAAGTAGGAAAAATCTAAGTGTTTGGAAATTAACACACTTCTAAATAAATATTGGTTTAAAGAAGAAATCATAAGAGAAATTTGAAAATATTTTAAAGTGAATAATAATGAAAACACAATGTATCAGCTAAATAAGTGCTTAAAAGGAAGTATCAAGCTTTAAATGCCTGTAGTAAAAAAGAAGAAAGTCTCAAGTTAATGATAAGCTACCACCCAAGAAACTAGAAAAAGAAGTGTAAATTATGTGCTATGTCTCTTAAAAGGGCAACAAACCTCATGACCTCATCTAAACCTGATTACTTCCTAAAGGCCCCATCTCTAGATAGCATCTCGTTGGAGGTTAGGGCTTCAACATATGAATTTTGAGGGGACAACAAACATTCAGTCCATAAATGGAATAACTAGAATTTATATACATTGCTTATGGAAATGCAAATTGGTACAGCCACTGGAAAACAGTATGGCAGTCCCTTACAAACTTAAAACTATGCCTATTTTATGAACCAGAAATTCCACTTTTAGGTATTTACCCAAAAGAACAGAAAATATATGTCTTCTCAAGGACATATACACATATATAAATGTTCATAGTGACATTATTCAAGTAGCCCAAAACTGGAACCCAGATGTTCATCAACTGATGAATAAGTAAACAGGTTGTGATATATCCATGTTATAGAATACCATTAAGCAATAAAAGAGCATGAATTACTAATAGGCTTACAACATGGATGAATCTCAAAAGCATGTTAAATACAAGAAAGAAGTCAAATACAAAAAACTACACATGTATGAGTCCATTTATATGAAATTTTAGAAAAGGCAGAACTGCAGTGACAGATCAGGGATTAAGGGTGGAGGGAGGGAATCCATGCAAAGGGCTTAAGGACATTTTTAAAGGTGAGGGAAATTCTACATCTTGATTGTGGTACTGGTCATAGGACTGTATACAGTTACCAAAATTCTCAAACTATATATTTGCAGTGGCTAAATTTAACTGTGCAAAAATAAGGCCCTAGTGAAAAAAGAGGGGAAATGAAGTAATAAAGTTTATAAAACCTAATGAAAGTAAAATTTATTTAAAATAACCATATTACGGGGCGCCTGGGTGGCTCAGTCGTTAAGCGTCTGCCTTCGGCTCAGGTCATGATCCCAGGGTCCTGGGATCGAGCCCCGCATCGGGCTCCTTGCTCAGCCGGAAGTCTGCTTCTCCCTCTCCCAGTCCCCCTGCTTGTGTTCCCTCTCTGGCTGTCTCTCTCTCTGTCAAATAAATAAAAATAAAAAAAAAAATCTTTAAAAAACTAAAATAACCATATTACATGAGTTCATGTTTTACTACACCATGCCATCACACCACTATTGTAGCTTGAGGCTTTCTGTCACGTGTCGTGTAAGTAATTCCTTGTTCTCATCCTATCTCAGATAGGAAAGGATGAGGAGCAATAAATGGGTGCGCATGCCATATATATTATAATTTTCTATGAATGAATTAGGCTATATATTTTATAGTTTACTGTTACCAATGTTTTAAATTTTTTGGCTCATATAGAACATTCTAACATTTTTCCAGATGTCTGTATGTAGCTATGATTACCTCTAAATTAAATTTATATTCATCAATTGAATCATCAACTAAGGAGCCAACTAACTGGCTTTTCATGCCCTTTTTTTTTTTTTAGATTGTATTTATTTATTTGAGAGAGAGAGAGAGTGAGCATGGACAGGGAGAGGGACAAGCAGACTCCGCGCTGAGTGCAGAGCCAACTGTCAGGCTCTGATCTCATGACCGTGAGATCACCACCTCAGCTGAAACTAAGAGTCTGATGCTTAACCCACTGCACCACCCAGGCGCCCCAGCTTTTCATTTCAACAGTCGAGTGTCCCTTCTCATTTATATTCTTGCATGAGGATGTTTACAAGTGCTTCGGCTCTGATGTAGTAAAGCAAAGTCTATACTGTGAAATGTTTACTGAGCCTAATAAAATCTTTCCTTAATTTTTGGATAAGGATTTGGGCTATCTGTAATTTGTGTTAGAAAATTTAAAACGGGGCACGTGGGTGGCTTAGTCAGTTAAGCCTTCGGCTCAGGTCATGATCCCAGGATCCTGGAGTCCGGCATTAGGGGTCCTTGCTCAACGGGGAGCCGGCTTTTCCCTATGCCTCTGCCTCTCCCCCTGCTTGTGCTCTCTCTTTTGCTATCTTTCTCTGTGGGTCAAATAAATAAATAAAGTCTTTTAAAAAAAGCAAAGAAAATTTAAAACAGTCTACATTATAATGCTTTTACATAAATTCGACACAGTGCAATATCTTTAAGTATCTGAAATTGTAAGTTTTAGAACTAAAAATAATAACTTCTGGGAAAGAGAAATATTGGTGAACTCTCTCCTGATAAATTTATTAGGTTGACAGATGCTAGTGTGACCTATAAATGCAAATGTGTAAAGTAGTTCTTTTGTTCCCTTAAAGGCTAAGGTTTGACTAATATGCTTGATGTTTTGAAACTTTTAAATACAGTTTGGAGACCCTCTGAAGGCTAAGTATCTGAGTGAAAACTCATCAGATTCTTAACTTTGGTTAATTTGAAGTTATAACATATAAAAGATTATCTCCAAAGTGATGTAGCATACCTTTCTTTTTCTTTTTCAGCTGGAATCAACAGGACTAGGCCTTAGTAGTAGTAGACTAAGAACAACTCTTAACAGAATACAAGAAAGCCTTATTGATATGGTAAGTAACCAGTTGGAAATAATTCTTTTGGGTTACAGAAAATAAAAATTAGCCATCCAATCAACTACATATAAATGTATGTTTATATGTATATTGAGTGCCTGAGTCCTCAGTATTACACTATGTGCTTGTAAGGAAGTAAATAGAGGTTTCTTACAGTCTGATTGGAGAGAAAAAAACTGGTATACATGGAAGAGTGTGATGTTGGCTATACATCCAGTACAAGTTCAAGGGGAGGAAAGGTTTATGTGGAAACGTGATTTCAGAGAATAATTAAAGAAGTGAAACTTTTGCTAGTCTTTGAAGAACAGGCATGGGGTTAGTGGGAAAAAGAAGAAAGATTGGCATTCAGATTAAGGTTCAGAAGCTGAGAAAAGGCCTGGTGGTGGGAGCAGGCCTGGCCCAAAGTTTGGCCGTCTTTGAGTTTGGGACACTGGTATATACTGAAGAGTCGGGTTGCAGAGACTGTTTAGGAACCACTTTACAAATGGCCTTGAAATTCAAGGAAGAGGTTTTGGTATAGTTGGCTACGTAGTAGGGGGTCTGGATTCTTGACTGTTGTGTCATATAATGTAACATGTTTTTTAAGAAAATAAGTTAGGCAGCAAAACAGGGCTGAGCCTTTGTAGTGTTTAAGCTAACATAGGCATTTAAAATAACAAAGTTTTTTTCTTGTGATGGGTCACTGTAGCTAGAGATTGTTGTTGTTCAGCACATTCCTCTGCATCTACATTAACCCCAGGATCCTCTAATTTTTCTTCACCTACCCAAACAAGCAGTCATTTGCCTCTTTTCTCATAAAGTCTATTATTATGTACATACTTCTGCTTATTGGAGTTTTAATAAAGCAATGTAATCATTCTTTTAAGAAATACTAATTGAAATAATATTTGCTGGGTGTGGTAGTAGTGCTGGACATTCATCCGTGCACAGAAGAGGTAATTCCTGTCTTGGAACTTAATATTTTATTGAGGCAGAGAGAAACAAATATGTAATATAGTATCAGAAACTGAGAAGCGCTAAGAAGAAAAGGAAGCAGAGTGATAGAACAGTGGCCTTTGAGCAGAGAGGTGAGTAAGATGAGAGAGGCATGTGTTCGTATCTCGGGAGAGCACTCTACACAGAGGAAATCACCTGTATCCACCTCATCCATCCCCCTTATAATTTGGAGATCATTCTGCCCAGCACATGTATATTTATATTTTCATAGCACTTGCCTCAGCAAACTGCATTTCTTCAGTAAATGTTCGTAGAATAAATGAGTAAACTCCAATCCCTGAGTTTTCTTGTCTTCTGGCTTAACCTGTTTTGTTTTCTTGGCTTTGCTATCCATTTAATCCTGATCGTGTTCAGAATCAAGGCTCCTTGTTTGACCCAGCCACTTATTTATATATATTTTTGTCTTTGTTTTGTAAAATCCATTGGCTTTCAACTCCATTAGAAGTTACCCGTGTTTCTGTTTTGCTTCTCCTTGTTTGATACTTAGTATAACCTTGACCATCACATCTTGTTTTGCAGATCTTAGTCCACAGCTTAGGTTTTTCTTGTTTCTGGCTGAAAGCCATGACATTGATGGACTGAATGGTCATAATCAGAAGTCCAGAATGGGGTATAGTTACCTCTAGAACTCATTACTGTTAACCTAGTCTCGGCTTCATGACAGTTATAGCAGTAGTGTCCTTAATAATAAAATAATAATAATACAGTTAAAAAGATTGTTAGGTCAAAATTTACCACTAGAACCATTCACTCTGATGTCTCGGTCATCTCTGCTAGTTACTGGCTCATGATTGTCAAACCACAGTTCCAAATTTGACCTTTAAGGCATGGATTTGATGTTTCAGATTTTGCCATATGGTGTGTAATGAAGTATCATGACCGAGTAAATAAACTAGCTATTCAAACCAGCTGCCACCCATCTATGGATAACAGTGTATCTGTAGCATCTGTCTGACCAGTTCTGTGTTCATTGGGTAAGTTTTTCCCAGAACTGGTAGTCAGATTTAGAAACGTGTTTTTAAAAACCCCTCCCCAATAAATGGAAAGATAGATATGCCTGCTTTTTTCTTTGGTATCTGGTCTTTTAAAGATAATCTTTTCTCTAAGTCTTTATCGTTACCATCTCTTAAATCAAACTGCACCTCGGATCAGAAGGCCATGAGAGCAGTCATTCCTTCTTCAGTTTGTAAGTAGTGCTGACCTTTTTGACAGGGTCTCTCCGGAGTCCTTATTCCTCCTACAGCAATACAGAAGTTTTTCTCGAATTTTCTGTTGGTTTCCAGTGTTACATGTTAAATTATTACTCATACTGATAAGCATTGGTATATTATTTTAGAAAATATATTTGTCATTTGCTAGACCTTGATCTCAGGTTCTTGTAAGCTGTTAAATTAATTTTTCTTCACTTCATTAATTTGCATCTACATTGGCAGAGAACATTAATTGGTTTCTTGCTATTCAATACAGTCTTTGGCTATTAAAATAATTTATAGCCTAATCAATCTGGAACCACTAGATGAAAGTTGTACTTTCTCCTGGTTAAAAGTGTAATAAGCACATTTCTGGTAATTTCATTTTCTCCATATATATCTTCTAAGTTTTGCTTCTCTTTAAGCTGTGAAAGGTATCATGGAATCATTATGGTCTTAAAAACGCCACCTGAAATTGTTTATCATATATATTTAAAGTAAATAAGAAAATTCGACACATCAAATAGAAGTTCAAGAAAAGGAGTCTACTAGGGGGAAGAAGAAAGGGAAGCTGGAATAGGTCATACTGGTACCAGAACTGTGAATTTTTAGTTATATACTTGATGATGCTAAATTGTTTACTTTAAGATCTTTGACTAACTTGAAATCTTTGGTAATAAAAATATATTTTAAATCAGTCTGGAAAAGTCCATAAAGATGACTTCTCTTTGTAGTAGTAAATTATTAGTGGCAGGAGAGGTTAAACACTGTGACTTTGACTGTGAAACTAAAGATTTTTTTTTTTTTTTAAGATTTTATTTATTTATTTGAGACAGAGAGAATGAGAGACAGAGAGCATGAGAGGGAGGAGGGTCAGAGGGAGAAGCAGACTCCCCGCCGAGCAGGGAGCCCGATGCGGGACTCGATCCCGGGACTCCAGGATCATGACCTGAGCCGAAGGCAGTCGCTTAACCAACTGAGCCACCCAGGCGC
>NC_138380.1:63997344-64009048 GCF_054177405.1 Leptonychotes weddellii | reverse complement strand
ACTAAAGATTTTTATTAAGGTTTTATTTCTCAAAGTCTTCAAGGGGTTTTATATCTTTCCCTTATTGTACTGGTGTAATATGGAACACTGATCCAGTTTAGGAGCTTTTCCATGGAAGTGCGCAATAAGCACATACCATTTATTTATATCAGCTTGACATTTTTGTGACTCTCTTGCTCTCTTCAAGCCTGTTTCCCTAAATGTAAACACAGAACTGTAGCCTTTAAGCAGATAATTACCATAATTTTTATGCCTAAAATGCCAGTGTTAACTAGGGACAAAGAATGGCATCCTAATGCAAACCTTTTGAAGTGGGGGCAACAATTCCAGTGATCACTGCAGGAATGTTTTTGTGAAAGAGCTCTGTGAGTAAAGAGGGAGTTCAGCACATTTGAATGGCAGGTAGGTAAGGAGTAGGTAAGGACGGAGTAGGTGAGTGCTTGTGGCCTTTCCTGTATACCCAGAGATAAACTTCATTTCTCTCAGGCCATAGATAAAACCTCTCCTTGCCTTCTGTCACCTTCTAGCACTATCTCCCTCTTCTATCCTAAATTAGCTAGTTAATATCTATATTCACAGGAACTTTTAGTTTTTAAATATATTTTTAGTTTTTATATATATTTATATATAAGTGATAACTAATCATAAAAGAATGAAATTCAAAAGTAACTCTGCTAGTATAAATATGTGGTATTCATGGTATTCAGGGTTATCCTGGTGCTATTTTGAGTTTGAGATTGTGCAATATTGGCAGAAAGTTCACGTCAGTTTGTGTCAGTGTAATGACAGAATATTTTATTTTTTAAAATATTTATTTATTTATTTCAGAGACAGAGACAGAGATAGTGAGAGAGAGGGCAGGAGCAGGGAGAAGAGGGAGAAGCAGACTCCCTGCTGAGCAAGGAGCCCGATGTGGGGCTCGATCCCAGGACCCTGAGATCATGACCTGAGCTGAAGGCAGACACTTAACTGACTGAGCCACCCAGGCGCCCTTAATTACAGAATATTTTAAAAGAGGGTGTGTTTTGGGCACTTGGGTGGCTCTGTCGGTTGAGTGGCTGCCTTCAGCTCAGGTCATGAACCCGGAGTCCTGGGATCAAGTCCCGCCTCAGACTCTCTTCTCCCTGCTCCTGCCTTCTCTCTCGCTATCTCTGTCTCTGTCTCTGAAATAAATAAATAAATAATATTTTAAAAAAATAAAATAAAATATTCTGTAATTATATTGACACAAGCTGACGTGAACTTTCTGCCAATATTGCACAATCTCAAACTCAAAATAGAGAAGGGGTGTGATTTTGTTTAGGTGATCACATGGCTTCTTTGGGGAGGTAACCTTGAAGTAGATCCCTAAAGGAAGAAATAGAGGAGTGAGCCACCAGGATGAGAATTCATTGATTTAACAACATTTATTTAGTGCCTTGTTTATTGAACACTTTATATATGATGTTAGACCCTGTCTGGGAGTTGAGGATACAATTTTGGGTGGGGAGAGAGCAATCCAACAAAACTCCCTACTCGTGTGCAACTTGTTTGCTAGTAGAGAGGGAATATTTTGGAGAAAAGTGTCTCAGGTGGAGTGAACAGGGAATGCAAAGGCCCTGAGGTGGGACCATGCTTGACGCACAGAGATGAGTATAACTAGAATGAAGCAAGTAGGAGGGTTGGTGATAGATAAAACCAAAGAGATAGCCAGAGCCTAGATCATGTAAGGCCTTTGGATTTTACTCTAAGGAAGACAGGAAGCTGTTGGAAGAGATTTAGCAGAAGAGTTGACATGATCTGCCTTAAATAGGTAAAAGAGAATTATTTTCGCCATAGTGTATCACAGTTGAGAGAGATAAGGTGGCTTGTACCAGTGTTAATGGAAGAAGTAGTGAGACATGGTCAGATTCTGGATGTGTTTTGAAGGTAGACCCATCCAGATTTGTTGATGGATTATAAGTGAGGTAGGACCCAGAGAGGAGTCAATGATGATACCTAACTTCTGGAGAGTGGAGATGGATAAGACTTTTAGGAGGGACACATTTGAGTTCAGTTTTCAGATATGTTAAATGTACTAAAGGTAAGAGAGAGGTCAGGGCTAGCATGTAAATTTTGAGTTCTTGGCATGTGGATGATATTTAAAATGGGAGATGAAATCATCTAGGGAGTAGAATTTGAGTGAGAGAAGTCTGAGGAGTGAACTCTAGGACACTCCAGTGTTTAAAGGTCAGGGAGAAGAAGACAGACTAGCAAAGGAATCTGAGAAGTGGCCAGTAGCATAGGAGAAAAACCAGGAGGGTATGGTACTCTGGAAACTAAGTGAAGAAAGTTTTTCAGGATTAGCCATGTAGGATGCTACAGTAGTTTAAATAAAATAGGTATTCAGAATTGACTATTGGACTTGGCCATAGGATGCCATTGGGGACCTTGATAACTGTTTCTTTGGAATAGGGCACACAAAAGCCTGATTGGAATGGGCTTGAAAGAGAGTAAGAGGAGAGGAAGTAAAGACTCTCTTACCATCTTCATCAGTTAAACCATTTGAGGGCCTGCTCATGCCAGGAGGCATGCCAAGGTCTTGAGATACAAAGATGATGAAATTGGTCCCAGTGCTCCCAAGAACTCACAGTGAGGTAGAGGGGTCAGGAAACCACAACTGACAAAGTGCACTTGATCCCATGTATAGACATACGTATATGTGTAGGTAACATTAACACAAGTAAGATACTGGGCGCCTGCGTGGCTCAGTTGGTTAAGCGTCTACCTTTGGCTCAGGTTATGATCCCAGGGTCCTAGGATCAAGACCCGCATCAGACTTTCTGCTCAGTGGGGAGCCTGCTTCTCCCTCTCCCTCTGCCTGCCACTCCCCCTCCTTGTGCTCTCTCTCTCTCTCTGTCAAATAAATAAATAAAATCTTAAAAAAAAAAAAAACAGAATTAAGATACTAATTTTTCTTGGGAGGCTGAGATAGTTACAGAAAGGAGGTAAATATGACCTCAGACTTAAAAGATGAGAAGGACAGAGCTAGGCAGACAAGGAGCAGAGAGCTGGTAAGAGAAGTGTGTCAGGAAGACAGGTATAGGAGGTAGTCCAGTGCAGCTAGATCCTAGGGGCATAGAAGATTACTGGGAAATGAAGCTGGCAAGGTAGCTGGTATCGCTGTAAAGGAGTAATATCATAATGACAAGTTTAGGCTTTTGTCTGTAAGGAGTGGATAGTTAATTGAGACTTTTAAACCGGGAGTGGTGTGATCACGTCTCCATTTTAGAAAGATCACTTGGGTATTCTAGAAAAATCAGCCAGTGAACTGTGTGCAAGGTGAAGTAGAAATAGGAGAAGCCAGAGGGAGAGGTCTCTATTTGGGGACTGTAAGTTCAGGTAGAAATGCTGTGGGGCCTTGGTCCCGATGAAGCAGTGACAGGGGAAGAAACGAAGGAGAGGTGTGTGCTTAGACATGATGGAGGGGGGAGGGTGGGAAAGACACGAATGATTCCAGTGTTCCTCACTTGGACAGTCTGGTAGATGGTAATTACATAACCACCGGCATTAAATGAAATAGCACAGGCAGCCATACCAAACAGGATGTAATTTTGTGACTATGTGTGTGTGTGCAGGAGAGGGGTGATTATTTTCCTTTCTAGTAGGAGAAAATAAATAATGGAGCAGCAACATTGATTAACTTGCATAGTTTCCTTATCCTGATCCTCCCTTAGAGAAAGCACAGTTGTTCCCAAAATAACTTTTAAATGCTAATTGAGTAATTAGAGATTGAAGAGAAACCATATCTTTTATAGAAGATAGGATATAAAAAAGAACTAAAGAAGAATAAAACCATTTTCTAACTTGGAAGATTTTATAATGTTTTAGTTCCATTTTGCTAAATTTATAAACCTGTTATGCTCCCAGAGTCCTGTGCATTTGATGTCTCTTTCATTCATAAGGCAAGTGTTGGAGATTTGTGACTATATAATTGATTTAAGAAGTAATCTAGATTTACATTTTGTACACTTTTAGACTTGTTTGTATCCAGTTTTTGTGCCATAATTTTCTTGGAGGATCTTAAAGCTCAGTACACCCTGCTTTTCAGGCATCCCTTTCTTTTATTCCCATTAACCATCTTCCTTCTCATCAGTAACATGACCCCAGACGTCTACCAACACAGTTAGCTCAGTTTCAGTTTATAAGTGCTTTTTAGTCCTCTTCTTGAGATATACCAGAGTTACCTTGATTAAAGTGTGGATGTGAAATGGTTAACCACACCATAATTTTGGAATGTGCCAGTTCAGTCCTCCAGAGGCCATCTCTCTTTTCTCATTTCCAGGTTTTCGAAGGGCATCTTACTATTGTCTCTATGAAACATCTGCCAATTCATAAAGATTGCTTGTGTTGGCCGATTTTAGGTCATGCGCAGATAATAGCATATGGAGTTGGATCATTTTCACTTTATAAAAAGGAAATTTCCAGTAGTTAGAAAATATAAAAGAAGGAAAAAAAAGAACAGAAACTAAATGTAATTATTTGTATGCCTACAAGTATTTTAATTACAGGTCCAGTTTTGTAAAACCACATGGTTTATTGCTATTAGATTTGATTTCAGGCTGTGTGTGTACATGCGTTGTATTTTCAGGAAGTTTCAGCTGATCCAACTGCCACCCTCACAGCAGCAGAAGAGAGAAAGGAGAAGGTACCAAGTCCACACCTCAGTCACCTAGTGGTTTTGACATCTGGGGATACATTATATGGGCTGGCGGAAAGAGTGGTAGCCACAGAATCCTTGTAAGTTGTTAAAAACCGTTGCTTTGCCTTTAAGTTTTTAAGAAAAGTTATAAAAGTAAGCATTGTATAATTAGATTTCTAGCTGTATCCATCTCCCACTTCTGAGTGTCACTTATATATTTCTGAGAAGTCTATCCTAAAATAGATTACCAGTCGATCTTTAAAACTGCATGGTTGGTTTTCAGTTACATAAATGGAAGAAGGGAAATCTTTTAGGTTTCAGTCTTTAGCAACATGATCCTTGCTTTAAAGTAAAACTTGAGGATCAAGCCCCGCATTGGGCTCCCTGCTTGGCGGGAAGCCCGCTTCTCCCTCTCCCACTCCCCCTGCTTGTGTTCCCTCTCTCTCTGTGTCTCTCTTTGTCAAATAAATAGATAAAATCTTAAAAAAAAAAAAATAAAACTTTAAAAAAACACCACATTATAGCATACTTTATATTTTCCTATCAAATTGTGATTCTAGAGAAACTAGTTACGATGTCCGTTTAGTGTTAAATGTAGTCAGCCCTTGACATCAGCAAGAATGCTTCCTGACCTTTATAAATCCCCCAGTTTTTAATACAGGTAAAGCACATGACTTCTTCCTTTAAATGTAGTCCAGTATCAGTTAAGAGTTTTTGTGTACATTACAAAAAATAGAGAAAAAGAGGGCAGCTGCTGGCAACACTCTGGGCAAATGACCCCCTCCCGCACACCAGCCTCCTGACCTGAAGTTCACGTTTGTGTCTCAGCTAAGCTGCAGTTTGCTGCATGAGGTTACTTAGGAGAAGTGCCAGCCAGATGTTAAGTCTGTGAATTCACCTCTCTGTTCTGTATAATTAAATGGGATCCTTATGGGAAATCCTTTCCAAAAAAAAACTGTTATGTTTTTTCTTCCGTCTTTTCTGTGATCTGTGCTTCTGTGTCACATGCAGAGCAGCATAGCTCTACACCTTGTGGTTTCCAGAGCAGTTGATCTGAAGTCTCCTTCTTCCACCTCTGCTCACATTCCGTGATAAGCTCAGCAATAACTTTTGGGTAGGTTGTAAATGAGCTGATACAAGGTGGTTCACTCAAGTGGAAAAGAATTTTAATGGTCGAACTTTTGCTTAGAGATCTTAAAGATGACTTATACAGAGAAGTATTGACCGGCCTGTGGATCCTGCACTCTGCTTACGCCGTGGCTTCTTTATTCCCTTTAGGGTATTCTTGGCTGAACAGTTTGAGTTCCTTCAGCCCCATCTGGATGCCGTGATGCCCGCAGTCAAAAAGCCCTTTCTTCAGCAGTTTTATTCTCAGGTCAGAGACACTCTTGGATGTCATTTCAACTGTGAGCACATTATTTGGGTTTTTTGGCTAGTGGCCAGTCTCCAAATTCCAGGAGAGCAATTAGCAGACGTTTATTCACTCATGAATTCCTGTATGAAGTACTGAGCACCTCCTATAACTTTTAGTCTAATGCCCATTACAACTGTGTTTACAATAAAGTATGATAAGGGGGAAGAAATGGCAGCAGGGAATTTAACCTTGGCTGGAGGAGGAAAGGGGCATGTGTCATCGGGAGAAGGTTGTCTAGAAAGGCTGTCTGGAGGAAGGATGTTTAAGCCGGGGCAGCCGGCTACGTCGGGAGTATATTGCAAACTAAGGGAATGGCTTACATGAAGACCAGCTGGTGAGAGAGCGCAGGGTGCCTGTCAGCGGCCGAGGAAAAGTCAAACTGTCAGAGCAGGGAAGGGGGCTAGTGGTGAGAGGGATGCCTGGAGGAAGAAGCAGGAGCTGCATGGTACGCAGTGCTCTCAGGCAGGAGGCGGACTCTGTTTCGAGGGTACAGGCAAGGTACCAGAGGATTTGAGACCGGTGAGTGGCATGGTCAGTGTGTAGTTGGCAGCAGTAGATGACAGGCCTGCAGGCAGGGAGACCGGCTTGTAGGCTGTTACAGGTTTACATTTGAGAGATGACGAAATCTTGAGGCGGGGCAGTTGGAGTGGAAATGGAGAGACGTGAAAAACCGTGAGAAATATTTGCTCATCTCCATGAAGATCTGTGGTTCTTTTATTGTTGTGTTACCAGTGGCCTCACGTTGATGGGATGTCTCCAAAGTATGTTTTGAGTAAGTCGTTTGCCAACGAACTGAAGTGTTTTCATAATTTAAATCTCCAGATATATATGTTTTATTTTTAGATGTGATGTATACTAGAAATAGGCACAGAAGATTTTTTATAAACTTGATACTTTTAGAAAATATTTGTTTTCCTTTTTGTGAAATGTATTTCAGACAGTCTCAACTGCCAGTGAACTACGCAAACCAATTTATTGGATTGTAGCCGGTAAAGCTATTGATTATGAACAGATGCTTCTCCTAATGGCCAATGTGAAGTGGGACGTAAAAGAAATTATGTCACAGCACAACATCTATGTAGATGCACTGCTAAAGGCAAGTACACAGAAATACCTTTGTTTTTGTTTTTTTTTAAGATTTTATTTATTTATTTGAGAGAGAGAATGAGAGAGAGAGAAAGCATGAGAGGGGGGAGGGTCAGAGGGAGAAGCAGACTCCCTGTCGAGCAGGGAGCCCGATGCGGGACTCGATCCAGGGACTCCAGGATCATGACCTGAGCCGAAGGCAGTCGCTTAACCAACTGAGCCACCCAGGCGCCCCAGAAACACCTTTGTTAAAGACGAGTCTACCAGGAGAACTGTTTCTGTCATTGCCCTTGCTCTAAAGTAGTGAGATTATAGTTATTACCACATTGCTAGCATCATGATATTAAAGCCCCTGAATCAGAATAGACTTCCTTTTTGAATTTTGTGTTCTTTTAGACCCAAGAATTCTTCGTAGATTTTTTTGGTTTTTGCTCCCTAATTTCCCATCTTGAATTAGAGTTTGATTGGCATGTCTTGGCTGATTTTCATATTAAATAATTTCAGTAACCATGACTGTGGTGACAAGAAGATATTTCTGTAGTTGTGTAGATTTATTAGTAAGAGACCAGGCCCCTGATTATTCCATTGTTGTTGTTGTTTTTCCAGAAATCACTTTACTTTTGCAATGTGTCACGCAAACACCTTTGCATTTAAAACTTACATTTAAAAGTTTTCTGGAAAGACTTGTACATTTTTTGTCATTTATGAATCAAGAGAGATTTGTAGATCACCTGACGTGTGCCACACACTGATCTAGGTGCTGACAACATAGTTGTGAATTAAGGAACTTACATGCCCTCAGAGAATTTACATGCCAGTACGGAGACAGCAGTAAAGACATAAATTAAGATAAAATATCTCAGATAATGAATAGCCCTGTGAAAAAGTAAATAAGCAGCAGAAAAGGGATAGAGTGGCAGGGTGTGGGTTGGGGGCAATATTGTTTATTTATGTGTTGTCAGAGAAGGGGATACTTACCAGGAGATAAAGTGAGAGTTGGGGAGAGGCCCGAAGGAAGCAAGGAGATGAGCCATGTGGATGTCTGAGGTGAGGAAAGGGCATCTGAGGAGATGAAAACTGCTTTCAGAAAAGTCTTGTTTTTCATATTTGTCAGTGAAAAGAAAATTGGCCCTTCTAAAGCTCCTGACTTTTATCTCGTTCACACAAACATTCTTACCTGCTTAGTCCAGGGCAACAGATGGTAGCCGGGACACTTGCGAACCAGTAAGCAAAGCCAGAGATCAAAACAGAGATAGCAGCGGAATTCATCATCTCTCTGCCTGGTGCCCTTCTCGAGCTCTGTGATGGAGACTGCAAGACCCTCCCCAGACTCAAACTAAGGGTGGGAGATAAGTTAGCAGTGTCTAGGGGTTACTGTCGGGTCTGAGGCTAAGTGACAAGGCTGCTCTGTAATTGCCACCCTGGGAGAACTTTGATTTCTAGACTCCCCATGAGATTTCAGTTGGGAATTTTAATTTGGAATATGATAGACAAATGTAATTTATAAATAATCACATACCCTTTTTTTTTTTTTTACAATTTTGTTTTTGAAAAGTTTATTTTTTATGGCATGCTAACCATGGTACTCATAGGGATGCAAGAAGAGAGATTTCTGCACTCAGTGAATATATATACTAGTAGGAGACTACTTGCTTTAGTTCTTCTTGTTTTTTTAAAAGACTTTATTTATTTATTTATTTATTTATTTGAGAGAGAGAGAGAACATGCACCACAAGCAGGGAGAGGGAGAGAGAATCTCGAGCAGATTCAGCACTGAGCTGGACATGGGGCTGAGATCATGACTGAGCCAAAACCAAGAGTCAGATACTCAACCGATTGAGCCGCCCAGGTGCCCCTGATTATTTTTAATTATAAGAAACATTAATATTGTAAGAAAGAACCAAGTTTATTCAGATTATTAACCTGAACCCAGTTTTTAGCAGCTTAAAACCTTCTTTCCTAAGGAAGCTTTTATATAACTTTTTTTTTTTTTCTTTTTTTGAGAGAGAGCGTGAGCAGGGAGAGAGGCAGAGGGAGAGGGAGAAGCAGGCTCCCCGCCGAGCCAGGAGCCCGATGTGGGGCTCGATCCCAGGACCCTGGGATCATGACCTGAGCCAAAGGCAGACGCTTAACCATCTGAGCCACCCAGGCGCCCCGCTTTTATATAACTTTTATTCAATTACTTTTCCAAGTCCAAACTTTTAGGTAAAAAGCAATCTGCATTTATTACCCCCCAAAAATCTTAAGTAAAATGAAATGGTTTTATTGTTCATTTAACAACATTCTTGAACATTGAATTTAGCAATGAGTAGAATGACATTGTTTACAGTTAGCATATCACTGTATTTTTTTTTTTTTAAGATTTTATTTATTTATTTGAGAGAGAGAGAGAGTTGAGCAGGAGGGGAGGGGAAGAGGGAGAGGGAGCAGCAGATTCCCTGTTGAGCAAGGAGTCCAAGGCGGTCTCCATCCCAGGACCCTGGGATCCTGATCAGAGCCAAAGGCAGACGCTTAAGCAACTGAGCCACCCAGACGCCACAGCATATAACTTTATTTTTAAAATATTAGTGGAAAGTACTGAATCATGACTGGAAATCTAAAGCAGAGTTTACTGCGGTGAAGCATAAATGCAATAGCAAATACTAGTGTTCTACTAGATTCATAAAATGAAAAGGATGAAGAACACTTATTTATTTAGCTTTGATTTTCAAAAGTAAGCTTAGTGAATTAAAAATTCACTTTTTCATAAATAATTAAAAGCATTTAACTGTCAAAAATAAATCAAAAAAATTGTGATTAGCAAAATAGCAAAAGGATAATAAGTAATCATGTGGTAGCTTGAGTGGTGATGATTAGATTTTTTTTTTTCCTTTTGTGTGTTATTAGAGAATTTGAACACATGTCACTCTTGACTTGTTAAGCATTATATAGCTGCTGTCCTGAGGAAACTAAAGGAAAAAATGTCATTTTAAACCTTGTTAAATTTATTTGAAATGTATTGTCAGGGAAGGAGCGATAGCATTTACTTTCGTAAATGAACATATTTAGATGGCAGTAGTCCAGAGAAACTAGAAATACATTTATTGAAGGGTAGACTCTTTGCTTTCATGTGATTGTTAGAATTTGTCTAAATTAGTTACATATATTTTTATTTTTAGTGGAGAGGTATCATAAAAGTTCCTAATAAGTAATGAAAATACTCAGTTTTTCTGTAGGAAACAAGAAGTATTTTATGTTTTATTTTTTCCTTTGCACTAAAAATTTGCAGCTATTACATGACTTTCAAATCATTTGGAATATAATAATTTATTTACTTTTAAAGAATGTTTAGGAAAGAGGATAATTTATCCAATTGTTCTCTAAGGAGTGTAGCCTCAAATTACAAATGGTTCACGGTTCACTCTGAGATGAAAGCTTATCAAAATATTTTTTTAAATGGGTTTCTTGAAGATAATTTTAAAGACATATTAGGTTATTAAGCTCTTTTAATCCATACCAGCAGTCCTAGAAAAATTTGAGATGAAGAAGCATTTGAACATTGTTAGCATTGTTTAATCTGTTAATGACACTTATTTCTTTTGAGATGAAATGTAGTGGGTACTCTGTATCACAACATAGTTTATTCAATGTGAGATACTTAAAAGTCCAAGTTATCTTTTGTATTCTCTTTTTGTTTTACTCAGTTTGATTCTGAGTCTTTCTATATCTTCTTCTTTGCCGGGAAGATTGGAAAGCAATGTGGCACTATAATTATATCCACATATGGCCATGATTTTTGTCTTCTTAGGAATTTGAGCAGTTTAACAGGAGGTTAAATGAGGTTTCTAAGAGAGTTCGGATACCCCTGCCCGTGTCTAATATACTTTGGGAACACTGTATACGACTGGCCAACAGAACTATTGTGGAGGGGTAAGTTTTCATGAAAGCATTATCTGAGTCTTCAATGATAAATCATAATATATGGATCACATTGTATGTTGTCATTACTGGAGAGAATAGGTAGAGAAAGTCATAGATAGCAGATAGTCCTATAATAATTCAGGTTTGACTTTAGAACATAATTGAAGAAACCTTAAACCCCACTGTGCCTCCTCTGTCTGTGCTTTCTTTTCTCAGGGGTAACCTAGAGCCAGCTAGTAGGGGAGAGTGGAAAGTAGCATCTCATGGTTATCTGAAAGTTAAACTCATAATAATTATTATTACTTAATGATATAATTATTATGATTATGCATAACACATATTGAGCACTATGTGTCATTTACTGGATCAAGCACTTCACAGGATTATATCACCAAATCCTAACATAAACTCTTTGATAGAACCATTATTCTCTCTGTGTTTTTTTTTTTTTTAAAGATTTTATTTATTTATTTGACAGAGACAGAGACAGCGAGAGCAGGAACACAAGCAGGGGGAGTGGGAGAGGGAGAGGGAGAAGCAGGCTTCCCGCCGAGCCGGGAGCCCGATGCGGGACTCGATCCCAGGACCCTGGGATCATGACCTGAGCCGAAGGCAGTCGCCCAACCAACTGAGCCACCCAGGCG
>NC_138380.1:63955363-63996844 GCF_054177405.1 Leptonychotes weddellii | reverse complement strand
CTCGGATTCACTTCTCCGCACGTCCTACCTTCCAGAAAGTGGTCGCTTTTCTGTTCAGAGAGTTGTTGCTATTCCTTTCTTCGATCTCCTGTTGAGTTTGTAGGTGTTCAGAATGGTTTGATCCCTATCCAGCTGAATTCCTGAGAGGAGACGAAATCCAGGTCTCCTACTCCTCCGCCATCTTGCTCCGCCCCCCTAGGAAGACCGTTTTAAATAGCTTGCTACACTCCCGTATGTCATCGCGTTTGATATCACTGAGGCCTGTCTGGCTCTAAAACTCAAACTGCATCTCCAAACCCTTTGGGCTCAATATTTATTGACAAGATATTTCTAAGAATCTCAGTCTAGTAAATGCACACTCATTGGTAGATAATTGAGGGGTTTTTGTTGTTATTTGTCTGACAATGATTAAAGACGTTGTAGTAACTCAGAGTCATCACTCTCAGAATTCTCATTCAAACATGTCAGTATAGGTGTAAGAGATCAACTATATCTGTCTTCTCTTGTGGGTTGGCATTTTGACTAAATGGCATGATTTGTGCTTCATTAACTGTGTTTTGTTTCTTCTTTTTTTTTTTTTTTTAAAGATTTTCTTTATTTGACAGAGAAAGACACAGCGAGAGAGGGAACACAAGCAGGGGGAGTGGGAGAGGGAGAGGCAGGCTTCCCGCGGAGCAGGGAGCCCGATGTGGGGCTCGATCCCAGGACCCTGGGATCATGACCTGAGCCGAAGGCAGACGGTTAACGACTAAGCCACCCAGGCACCCCATGTGTTTTGTTTCTTCTAAAAAATATTGGAAAATACTATTTAATCAAAGCTTCTGGTTATTTGAGATTTTACCTTATGGGTTTTTTGTTTTAAAATTTTATTTATTTGAGAGAGAGAGAGAGCATGGGGAGGGGCAGAGGGAGAGAGAGAAACTCAAGCAGACTCCATGCTGAGCATGGAGCCCTATGGCAGGGCTCAATCCCTCGACCCTGAGATCATGACCTGAGCGGAAATCAAGAGTTGGGTACTTAATGGACTTAGCCACCCAGGCACTCCTAGGCTGTATAGTTCTTCATGAAGGAAGTTTACAAGTTTCTTAAAGTCAGGGACAGTATAAAGAGAATCCCCAGCTTTAAATAATCTTAATAAATCTCAGTTGCACAAAATTTCATGAGGTATAATCTAGATCGTACAAAAGAATTCGTAACATAGAACTTCCCGTATTTCCGAGGAGCACACTTAACCCTCTGAAAATGTCCTGAGTAAAGTTGTTACTGAACTCAAACTTGTCCGTGTACCTGAGGCACAGTAATCCAATGTCTGAGACACCGGTTTTGAAGAAAAGAAGGCTTTATTAACAGAATTGCAGGGGATCACTCCCAAAGCTGCCTTGCCCCGTTGAGCCTAGGGACAGTTTACATACATGAGAGGGTGTTAAGGGATTTCTTGAAACCCTGAGGGGAGAGGCCTTGAAACAATAAGGAGATATGCATTCTTCTGGACAGTGAGGCTCTGTTCAAGAGCTGGTAAGATTAGATACACCAGATAATTTGAAGACAAATGTTGCAATCCAGTCCCCATTAGGTTTCTACAATGAGTAGGTGCACAGAGGGTAGGGGTGAAAAGGCAAAGTTAATGATTGATTGTGCATAAGGTTAAGAGGTGCCTAAAACAAGTAGGGGCCACAACAGAATGTGGAGCAAAGTTAATAATGCGACTAACACAACTATAGTCCTGCTTATGCTTTCAAAACAAGTCCCGAAACCAATTGTCCGGCCTCAAAGTAGCAGTAATTTTTGGATGAGAAAGGCAAGCCTCTGGCTCCATAACCTCCATCAAACTATTAATTTGGGAATCTGGCTTAAGATACAGTTATATTTGTAAATGTGATGGTCAATTTTATGTGTGAATTTGGCTGGGCCATGGAGTACCCAGATATTTGGTCAAACCTTATTTTTGGGTGTTTTTGTAAAGTCGTTTTGGGATTAGATTAATATTTGAATCAGTAGATGGAGTGAGGCAGATTGTTATCCCTAGTATAAGCTGGTCCCCTGCAATCAGTTAAGGTCTGAATAGAACAAAAAGGCTGACCTGCCCTCCAGTAGGAGAGAATTTCTCCCACCTGACTGCTTTGGAACTGGGACATTGGCTTTTTCTTGCCTTCGGACTCAAAATGAGATATCTGCTTTTTCTGGGTCTCAAGCCTGTAGACCTTTGGACTGGAACTAGACCATCAGCTCTCCAGCGGCTCTAGCTTGCTGGTGCGCCTTGTAGATCTTGGGACTTGCTGACTTCCATAAGCACTTAAGCCAATTCCTCATAATCTGTGTGTGTGTGTGTGTGTGTGTGCATGTGCATGCAGATCTCCTACTGGTTCTACTTCTCTGGAGAACCATGACTAATGTAGTAACTTTTCCTTAGTTTTAATATATCCTATTGGACCCTACAGAAATATGAATATTGGCTAGTTTCTCTGGTCTCATGTCTCCTACTAAGGGCAACTACTTTAGCATATAAAATAAGCAATTTTAGGAAAAGAATGGTGATTTCAGAAGATCCTTGCTTTGACTAGAGCCTCACCTCCTATGATAGCTGCAGAAAGGGGTTCCCATTCAGAGTAAAACGAAAAACCTCATGACTGGCCCAGAAAATAACACATTTTTCCAATGCCAGAGGGGGTAATGTATGTCTCTTTTTAGACTGATAACACCATTAATTTTATTGAGGTAACTAGTGATTTTTTTTTAAGATTTTATTTATTTATTTATTTGACAGAGAGAGACACAGCAAGAGAGGGAACACAAGCAGGCGGAGTGGGAGAGGGAGAAGCAGGCTTCCCATGGAGCAGGGAGTCCCATGTGGGGCTCGATCCCAGGACTCCGGGATCACGACCTGAGCCGAAGGCAGACGCTTAACCGACTGAGCCACCCAGGTGCCCCAACTAGTGATCTTTTAATAATCGGTTTATAAAATGAAAAAATAGGAACTTAAGCTTTGTTGGAAACTTCTAGGTTGACAAATAAACCAGATCTAGTTGGGCCACACCCAATGTAGGACATGTTCTAAAACAGGTTTGCAAGTTTGGGAAGAAGAATGCTTTCTTCTGCTTTGCTAAACATCCTAAGAGGGACCCTTGAAGATTCGTGGTTAGGGGATGTCTTGAATGGGTGGGAGGAGAAGTGGCTAAAGAAGGAAATTGGGAGGAAACAGAGAAACCACAGCAGTTCCTGAAAGTAGTTCCTTTGGGGTTCATTCAAAGCTTAAAGTTAGGGTGTCATGTCCTTTCCCAAAGGGATACTCTCTGGGATTTCCTTTGTGTCTCTCAGATAGTGAAGTGACTACCTCTCTTATGGAAAGCAAAGTGTTCAGAAGAGCTCATACGAAGAACTGCCATGATGCTAAATCTCTGGGCAGGCCTGTGGTGAGGCTTTCCTCCCCTGGCTTTTTCCATTTCAGTTGGTGTTCAGTTCACCCCTATTATGTGAGGCACCCATTGGAGTTAAAAGATTATTCACTGTTAAGTGGGGCATGCCTATTTCCCCTGCATGATTTGACCATTTTTCACACAGCAACATTGTTCATGATGATTATGTACAAATGGAAAGAGTTCCAAAAAGCCACAAAATGTCCAGCAAAGAATAATATCTTCAGCAAGAGATAGGTTATGTTCTAGTCTTCCAAGTAAACTGCCCCATATCATCATAAATGGAGGAAAGAAAACCTCGCAGTCTGCCTTTGGGGTTTACATGGCTTCTGTGTCTCCCAGGTAGACCTGTGCCAAGGCCGCCATAGGCTATTATTACATTAGCTTCACTTCTTGGATTCTTGGGACAGTTTGTGCTCAAGGTCATGATCTCTTATTATTAAAAAAAAACAACATTAAAATGTACAGCAATATGGGATTTGATTTTCATATGATTATAAGGTTTTTTTTAAATGACAATAAATACGAACATCTTTGAAAAAATATCCTTAGTAGACCACTGCCTTGTTTTCAGAAAGCATGGTCCAGCTTGGTTCTCTGATGCCATCTATTGCGTGTGCCCTGTGCACCTCTCTGGCCTCAGCTGATGCTCTGGTTTAGCTCAGTCTGATCCAGCCACACTGTTCTCTCTGTTACCCACACATATCAACCTCTCACTCCTTCGGGACCTCTGTCAATGCTATTCTCCCCTATCTTCCCATGGCTGGCTCTTTCCTATTAGTCGGGCTCAGTGCAAATGTCATTTCCTTAGACATGCTTTCCTGGCAACCCTACCTAAAGTATCATACCCTCCTGCAGCCACTTATTTGTTGCCTATTGCATCTCCTTGTTTTGTGTTCTTTTTCATAGCATTATCACTATTGGAAAGGTTTCACTTACTGTTATTCTTGTCTACTGTTTGTCTTATTCCACTTGAATATAAGGTTCTCAAGAACAGGGACTCTGTCATTCTTACCTGTTGCTGAAGCCCTAGAGCTTAGTATCTAATAAATTGTGAATGAATGAGAGTGGACATTCAAAAATAATTATTGAATGACTTAATGAATTCCAGGCACTGTTTACTTGGCAGAGGATTTTTAGCCTTGGGAAGTCATGATTTACCAGAATTTCTTCATTACGATGATGACAAATCTGAGACAAAGTGCAGTTTTCCCAGAGAGCTGCAGTGGCCCCTGAAAGTCGACAAAGGAAAGCCTGAGTCTTGCAGTAGAAGGAGCTCTGGAGTTGGACAGGCCATGGGTTCAAAGGTTTGTGGCCTTGGATGAATCGCTGGGCCTCTCTATACCTTGGTTTTCATAAATGAAAACCAGGAATGCTAATGACGATAGCTCTGACACTGACCATCTCACCAGATTACTTTGCATACCATGGAGAGCAACATAAATTTCAGGTTCTCATTGGGTAAGAAAGGGCTCTTTGGTTCCTTCTTCCTTTTGTGTCACTGGGAGTTTGTAGAGTTTTTTGTATCAAAATTTGACACATATCCTTTTTTTTTTTTTTAAGATTTTATTTTTAAGTAATCTCTACACCCAATGTGGGTCTTGAACTTAACAACCCTGAGATCAAGAGTCACATGCTCCACTGACCGAGCCAGCCAGGCACCCCTGACACATACATATTCTTGAGGTAAAATAGCTTCTACTGAACCATGAATTTGTTTCTCGACCTTCCTTGATATAGAGAAACTCCTGAAAGGTCTTCTAACTTGTGTTGTAATAGGAATGACTGGGCCTGTAAGGAATAAGATGTCAGGTCTAGAAAACATTTTCTGGTTTGATATTTATAAATATCTAAAGTATTTTAATATTGTATTTTGTTGTAACATATGCCCCGTTGTGCTTCCAAAAGTAATTTAAAGCAGTCTGTTAGTAAAATATACGTATAAAAAATAAATCACGGGCGCCTGGGTGGCTCAGTTGGTTAAGCGACTGCCTTCGGCTCAGGTCATGATCCTGGAGTCCCTGGATCGAGTCCCGCATCGGGCTCCCTGCTCGACAGGGAGTCTGCTTCTCCCTCTGACCCTCCCCCCTCTCATGTGCTCTCTCTCATTCTCTCTCTCACAAATAAATAAATAAAATCTTTTAAAAAAAATAAATCAGGTATCATATGAAGAGAGAAAAGAGCTGTGCAGTTTCACTTACCAGAGAATTACTGAAATGATACATAAGAATTTGTGTCAGCTTTTCAGCAGCCAAAGAAAAAGGGAAAATAGGATATGTCACATCTATTCCAAGTCTACTTTCAGGCTAACCCAGGTCCATTTATAGGTACCAGAATAAAATTGATACTTGTTCCCTCTTAGGCAACTTTTTTTTTTTTTTTTTTTAGAAGACAGCTTTGTACTGGAAGATAACCACTCCTTGCAGGCAGGGCACATAGAAGAGGCCCTGGAGAACCCGTTCGTTAGAATACATTTACTACAGTGATGTTTGTTTGTTTGTCTATTTATTTCCTATATCTGCTTTCGGAGATATGGAAGGTATAGGGACCATAATAGAATAGAACCTTGTAATGGGCTGTGATACAAATCTGGACATTTACTGTTCTATTTGCCCTGCCTTCTTTCACTCTTCTTTTGGGAATTGTATCTCTCATCTTCAGGGAACCATTCTTTCCACTTCAACAGTGGGAGCTTCCATGGTTTTATCCAAAGTTGTGGCCTCCCTGGCCCAGTGATTGTTCTAATTACTGGATCAATCAGAGATCTTTCCTAGGATTTGTAAGTCTGAGTTTAGAGGGTACCAGCCCAGTACCCTTTCCTGGGTGAGACTGGGAGAAGAGATACTAGGAGTTGTAGGTCACCATGTTTCCAGCATGGAGGAAGTGCAGTCTAAGAAAATGAGGCTGGAACTCAGAGGGAAGCACAGAGATGGAGAGAGAGACGGTCCTGGCTGTGTCTTGAGTCCTTGAAGCCCAGCTGTTCTCCTGCCCTGCCCGTGGTTTGATTTTCTGACCCAAAAGTCTCCACTGATTAAGTTAGAACTGGGTTTGTTACATGAGCCGAAGGGTCCTGACTACTTTTGAGAGAGATCTGTAGGTTTCGCTTGTCCAGGATCCTTCTCTCCTTTTCCAGTAACAGCATTTTGATTTTCCTTTTGGGAACCACCCCACCTTGGTCCTTGTAGAAGGGTCATACAGACTCTTACTCACATCCCCCTTCTGGTTGCAGGCATGGAAATGTGATCCAGGCATGGCAAGTGAAACTTATTTTCTGGGTTTTAATTGGAACTAAGGGGAAAGAGAAGCTGGAAATGCCAGGGATTATTAAATGAAGAGGGCCTGCCAGTGAACAAAGCTAACACAGAGGAAAGCAAAACTCAGAGAAGAGAAAGGGAGACTAAATCCAGATGATACCTTGAACTTCTGGATCTTTCTATGCCTAAACCTTGGCTTTTTCAGCGATATGAGCCAATCATTCCTTTTTCCCCTCACACTGGTTTGAGTTGGCTTTTTATCACTTGCAATTAAAATCCCTGGTTAATAACAATATCTGAAGTCAGCCTTACATTCATTGAGTATTAAGTGACTGGGGAGTGAAGCTCCAAAGCATCTTTACTCCATACACAAATTTAGGAATTTTCTTATGCTGGTTAGTCCTCAAGTCAAGATGAGTCACCGAAAGGTAGAAAACCAGATTTAAATAAACTGGAAACTAGCAACATGGAATGTTATTGAGTGATGTCTACCCAGAAATACTTTCAAACTTCCTTGAGTGAGAGTGCCAACAATAAGCCACTTAAAATTAGACTGTGCTATTTACACCATCCATGGGAAGAATAAATTAGTTGCAGTATATATGTTTTTTTTTTTTAACATTTTATTTATTTATTTATTTGAGAGAGAGAATGAGAGAGAGAGAGAGCATGAGATGGGGGAGGGTCAGAGGGAGGAGCAGATTCCCCGCTGAGCAGGGAGCCCGATGCGGGACTCGATCCAGGGACTCCAGGATCATGACCTGAGCCGAAGGCAGTCGCTTAACCAACTGAGCCACCCAGGCGCCCCTAGTTGCAGTATATATGTTTTTTGTCAAAGGCACAGGAATTACATTACTTTCTACTCAAGTCTTTCCTAGGAGGATGTTTGGTGATAATCCTTTTTTATTATATTTGATCTACGATTTGGTAATGAACATAGAATATTCTGAAATCTTTTGGCTGAAAAATGAGCCAATGCTTCAGTTAAATGAAATGAATCAATGTTGCTCTTTGGCAGGGACTGACCTGAGACTTATTTATTTATTTTTTAAAAAAGGAAAACATTCCCTGCCAGATCTATGTAGACAGACATTTTTCTGATATAATTTCTCCTTTATGAATAATTTCTTAGTCCTCATTCACTATTGATAAATATCCTGTTCATTATCCAAAGGTGCCATTCGCAAACGTTTTAAGGCTCAACAGTGATAACTTTTCCTTATATCACAGCTTCTTGTTTTTGAGTGTTCTTTTTGTGGTTTTAAGACCTTTTTTAATGACTGTGTTTCCTTCCTTTTGGTAAAACTTTTAGTTTTTGGTGGACTAATGTTACTCTGCCTGTCTCTGCTGCCTGGATGGATAAGAAGGTGTTTATTTGTTTGCTTGTTTTTTGTTTGTTTGTTTTAATGGAACCAGTGGGATTTTTTTTTTTTCATATTTACTATGGCACATAGAGTACTTTCTTAGTCTTAAAAAAATCAGTAAGAACTTATATCCCTTTTGAATTCATAATATTCTTCGTAAAATTATTTTTATTGATTATTTCACATTGCCTGAAGATTCTAAAATTATATGAACTTGTATAATTCAGATTGTCAGGAATAGAATAATCACCCTTAGGTATGATACATGTGAGAGCTTCTTTCCC
Source organism: Leptonychotes weddellii (assembly GCF_054177405.1). NCBI lineage: Eukaryota > Metazoa > Chordata > Mammalia > Carnivora > Phocidae > Leptonychotes > Leptonychotes weddellii. The sequence continues at coordinate 63,988,529 of NC_138380.1, read as the reverse complement.
CAACAAAGCAAATGAAGACCATATAAATCACAAAGCACTTTGTTATTTTGATGCTATGTCAAAGCAAAAGGTTAATTATAATGAGTTTTAATCCTGTTTTTAAAAGGTAATCTGTAGGAATTTGTTAGGTAAATAAATTTAGTTTGGCACTCTCTAAACAAGATGATTTCTTTTTCTTTTTTTTTTTTTTAAAGATTTTATTTATTTATTTGACAGAGAGAGACACAGCGAGAGAGGGAACACAAGCAGGGGGAGTGGGAGAGGGAGAAGCAGGCTCCCCGCAGAGCAGGGAGCCCGATGTGGGACTCGATCCCAGGACCCTGGGATCATGACCTGAGCTGAAGGCAGTCGCCTAACCAACTGAGCCACCCAGGCGCCCAACAAGATGATTTCTAATATGGTATTCCTAAAAAGTAAGTTCACTTTTTAGAAAGTACTTTTTAATTTTCATTTATACAAAACTTTGGTCATGTTTAGACTGAAAAATACTTTTTGAAAATTGAAAACTGAAAAATTAAGAATATTGAAATGGTACAAATGATACAATACTCTCTAAAAACTGAAACCAATCCATCCAGAGAAATACTTTCACAAATAAGTTTTTTTTTTTTTTAAGATTTTTAAGATGACCCCCTGTGGTGATACCCCCCTGGTCCCTGCTCTTCACAGAATTCTTGCAGGACCTTGGCTCTTGCTCTTTTCCTCCAAATTTCTCTTTTCTCAAAATTCTCACATATTTATAATTACATGAATGGTTGTTTAGTATTGTGTTAATCTTTCTCGTTAACAAATTTGCATCTGACAGTAGTCTTCCTCAAACAGAGTCTTAATACAAAATGACTAACAAGGTGGGAATTTCAAACAGTATGGCATATTGACTACATTTAGTCCTGTGCCAGCTAGTTTTTTAGTCTCTAAGAGGAGGTAGTTTTCAAACAGAAAAATCAAAGGACTGTTTTCACAAGGGACTTTGTGAGACTTGGAGCACACGAAGCAATACTTAGGTCCAGGTACTGGATCTGTTAGGAAATGCTCAAAATACATTGTATTCTTTTCTTTACCTAGAGAAGGACATTGCATCTGTCTGGTATATATCACTTCAGTGACTATGTCATGTTACAACTGAAAGTTGACAATATGGACAAAAAACTTAGTATTTTTTAAAAATGTTTTTAAGTAATCTCTACACTCAGTGTGGGGCTGAAACTCACAGCCCCAAGATCAAGAGTCTCATGCTTTACTTACTGAGCCAGCCAGGCACCCCAAAACTTAGTATTTTGATCATTATCTTAGGGGGATTTCTTACTGATTGAAAAATCTTTAAGGAACTCTCTAGGGAATGCTAAAGTAGAGGTCTTTTTAAGTAACAATTTGTCTTTCTGTAGTTTCTTGGCTCCTTTCCTCCAAGATGAAAATGGAATGAAAGTGTGAGGAGTCAAAAGTTAGTGGTTTGGGGAAGGAATGACACTTTTTTTTTTTTTTTTGCGGTGGGTGGGGGGACATCAATTCTCTTATTAACTGGGAACTTATTCACTTAGGAAGTGGAACTTCCTGGGGGTAGAATTGTCCTTACAAGGGATGCAGGAAATTGCAGACTTTGGAACATTCTTACAGATGTGAGGATACAGCTATGTTTATTGTCAATCTCGTATGAACAATTTTCAGAAATACAACAGACCTTCGACATGGTAGACTTTAAAGCATGCCATTTGGACCACTCACAAGCAATCCAAAGTATCAGAAATGTATGGTTCACTGAGGCACAAATTTGAGTGATTTTCCACTGGAAGGATGAGTGAGGAAAGGTATTCCTTATCTAGGTAGGTAGATTAGCAGACATTCAGGTTGGGGAAAAGAAGGGCAGAGTTAAGTTATTAGAACACAGGGGCTCAAAGGAGAGATACTCCTGCTCACCTCTAGAGCTGGTGCTTGGACCTCTGAGGTGAGGGTACAACGCAGTGGTGCTTGGATCTTCGGAGGCGGAGAACTCAACGGGAGGTGTGCCGTGTGGCTGGTGCTGATGCTTCTGGGGCCCACACTGCATAGTGCTTGGATCCCTGATGCAGAGCAGCTGGCTGATGTTCTGGAGGGTCTTAGTGTAGCTGGTGCTGGGAGGGACTGCTGAGAGAAGCTAGAGCTGGAGGGTCACCTGCCGTGGAGGAGGAGGTTGGGGAGGGATGCTGAGAGAATCTAGAAACCTTCCAATCACCAGCCAGTGACTCTTACTGACAAATCTTAGTAGGAATCCAGCTGCCAAGGAATCTGGGATATGTAGTTTTTAGAGTCCCAGACTCAGCATCCCAGAGCAGAATACAGATGAGAGCCTTGGTCCTAAGAGGCAGTTAGCGGATAACCCACACCATAGCTCCACCCCATCCGTAGAAATATTGGCTAACTTGTGTAAAGTTACAGCTGGGAAGTAGAAGGGTTGGGGGTCCTTGGGTGAGTATATGGGGATGGAAGAAACCATTCTCTTCTCATGATATCAAGCTTCTGAGTGAAGAAAGTGTTCTGCTTTTAATTTGTTTTTCTGGTGCTCGCTTCGGCAGCACATATACTAATATTAATTTGTTTTTCTGAAAAGAAATATCAATCAACCACATTAAAAATGCAACATATCTCAATGGTGGCACAAATGGCTATTAATAATATGTGTACTTTATTGCTGGGGTTGAATAGAGAGGAAATTTTTCATGGATGCTATGTAATATATATTATTGAAAGAACTGTGGTCCACTTGATTTATTTTTCAAGTTTTAAATGGCATTTTATGAATATGAGTAATTTGTGCTTACTGTGAAAATTCAGGAAAAAACAGAAGTATTTAAAGAAGAAAATAAAAATCCCTAAATAGTTTAGGCCACCAACCTCAGGTAACCTCTGCTAACTTTTGGTAACTATCCTTTCAGTATGGTGTGCTGTAAAATGAAAACAATCACTGCATTTATTTATTAAATATCTATTTATTTAAAATGAACCGATTGTATAATAACATAAATAACATATTTTCTAACTATATTTTCCAAAACAAAACAGTTTAGTGAGAAGAGCAGTATTATTTTACATTTTTACGTCTCTCCCCTGTGACTAGCTTAAGGAAAACAACTGGATTCTTGTATCTGCTTCTGCATTCAGCCTGTTGAATTACATTGTTTTTGGTTGACGTATATAAAGAAAATCTAGCGTCACACAGATATGTAGTAGAAAAAGGAAGAGTATTTTAATAGCTCATTTGGATAATTATGGCTGTTCTTCTTTGATTCATAACGTAATGTCTCAAAAGTTAGGTGTAATTCAATCACTGTGTTTATATTTTTTGAAGTTTATCATTGCTAAGGAAATTCTTCACACAGTCTAGAATTATAAAGCCAGAAAGAGCTTCATCTCAGATAAGGAAATCAAGAGATAGTGTGTGACAGAGCCAGGTTGAGAACACTGGTATTGGGATGACCCTTTCAACAGGCTCCCCATCACCTCAGGTTTTTCCAGCGTGGTTTTTTGCCAAAAGAAATCTTTGTTTTTCAAGAAAATGAATATATTGGTAAATTGTATTTTTTAAAGTAATAGATACTAAATTTCATTTTTTATGTCTTCTTCCTCCAAGTGATTCAGCTTTTTGAAGGGAGCAAGAGAGTTGGTTGAGTATTGCAGACTCTGAACCAAGTTTTTAGGGCCCTCATTTCTCCAAGAGATGAGGCCCCATGGTGCAGTGCCATATTTTAACCACTAGTAGGCACTCAAATACTTGTCAACCTGAATAAGTCTTTCCGTAAATAACAGACTGAAATTACCATCTCAAAACTTTTTTTTTTTTTTAAGATTTTATTTTTAAGTAATTTCTACTCCCGATGTGGGGCTTGACTTACAACCCTGAGATCAATAGTCGCATGCTCCACCAACTGAGCCAGCCAGGTGCCCCTGCAAAATGCTTTTCTGATAGAGTGCATTATGAAGTTAACTTTATTCTTTAAAATTCTAATTTTAGAATTAGATTATTAGATTATTAGTCAGATAATAATGAATGTAACTAAGGTAGAAAATTTTTGTGGAATTGAGAATATCTTTTAGTTGTACTATTGTTCAGGAAGAAAAATTTAAAAACATCTGGATTCTGCTTTCTTGGCTTATGATACTAGTTTATTGTGTTGCTTCATTTTCTTGTAGATGGTAAAATAGTGATTCAAAGAATAGGATAAAATACAAATGTGGCTCTTCTTTTTAGGTCCTTACTAATAGAGAAGGGAATCTTTTCCAGATTTTTAAAGTTTTATTTATTTAAGTAATCTCTACACCTAGTGGGCAGCTGAGCTCACGACCCTGAGATCAAGAGGTGCTCGCTCCACCGACTGAGCCAGCCAGGTACCCCTCCAGATTTTTAGAGGGCTAGATTATTCAGCAACTTTTTAATATTTAGGATTCAGTAAAACTCAATTTGGGTTTGGTTTCATACTTCTATTTGTAATTTTTAATGGTGCATCCCTTTAAGGACTAATGTGATATGTTTGATTCATGAGCACTCAAAAATCCACAAACATTATAAATTAGTAAATATGACAGAATTTCAAGCATGAAAAGTATTTCCATTAATAAAGATAAGGATTTTGCCTTCAGTAAATAAAGTATGGCATGAGCTTACCTCTCCCCCAGAATCTGTTCAGAAATCTCAGAATTTGAACACTGTTCATTCTTTCTTTTGTTTCACATTCCTTTTGGGAAAATTCCTTGAACTATAGTCTAAAGAAAGAAGTGAGGTAGTTTTCTCTTCAGACTGGTTGTATTTTCTTCCATTTAACTGATTTTCAAAATCTTAATTGGAAATAAGAGTAACTGCTCTCTCCTAGTCAAAATGTCTCTTGCCACCTACTGGTTGTGTTTCATTCAGCAAGTTAGCTGGATGAGCCTTACTTTCGTGTTTGGTAAATGGGAATAATATCTTCCCTGGTAGGGTGTATGAGGGGATAAAATGAAATAATGTATGTATAGCACTTAGCATAGCATGTGATCAGAGTAAAACCTCATTTGTCATTATTGAAGAAACTCTCCTGATTTTCCAGATGAAACAGTATTCTTCCTTTCCTGTGTAAAACACACTAGCAGATGCCCATGACATGCTGAATGCTCCTGGCTAGAAGATACTCAAGAAGGTGTGGTCAGGGACTAACAGCATTGGGATCACCTGGCATCACCTTGTTAGAAATGTAGATTTTTAGGGGCACCTATGTGGCCCAGTTGGTTGAGCATTAGGTCATGATCTCAGGGTCCTGGGATCAAGGCCCCGAGTCAGGCTCCACGCTCAGTGGGGAGTCTACTTGAAGATTCTCTTTCCCTCTCCCTCTGCCCCTCTCCCTACGCACATGCTTGCTCTCTCGCTCTCTCAAATGAATATACAAATGAATCTTTAAAAAAAAAGAAATGCAGATTTTTAGGTCTCAGCCCCAGACCTGCTGAATAGGAATCTGTATTTTAATGACCCTCCCCCCTTCCCCAAGTGACTTGGAAACACGTCCAAGTTTAAGAAGCACTATGACAAGGACACCTGCTTAACAGATGCTTGCTCCCAAATCATGTGATACCAGTTGTTCTTGCTTTTGTAGTTATATAATTTAACCAAGTATCACATAAAGCTAAATAAGCATATGAAAAGAGAGTGTTGTCTTTAAGAAAACTAAGTTAAATGCTTTGAAACAACGCTAATGATGAATGAGTCATAAAAATTGTTGTTGAACTAAGTGGGGGTGAGACAACTGTATAGATTGGAAAAATGATAAAAAAATTTATCGAAAAGTGGTAAAAAAAATTTATCGAATTTGAGCTTTGAGTTCTTCTCTTGCATGTGTTAGCTTCTAGACTTCACTTTAAGAAATTGAGTCATTTAGTCACTTAGTCGTTGGCTGGAGCCACTCTGAGTGTGTGCTCAGCTCAAAAGATAAGGGGGACCTGGAATTAACAGCTGGTGGCTGCCAGCTCACCACACGTCTGGGCAGCCAGTCTTTTCCTAAAGGAAGAACCAAACAACACTCGCAATGTCTGCCACAAGCCCAGTCTGTTTCTGTTTTTGCTTTTAAATCTGTAACCTGATGGATACATGCATGGTATAAGCAATAAGCCTGTGAGACCAATGTCTTATATACTTTGCTGGGCAAAGACTCCTACAAATGTGCAGACTTTGAATATCCTGAGTGTGAAAATAATTATGCATTTTAATGATGGTGTTTGGAACTTGACAAACACTCAATCATGCTCTCTGGATACCAGTCTCTATAAATATAGTCGCCAATAGTCATCCCCAGAGCTACAAATTAAATCTCCACTGATTTTCAAGTTATTGTGAATTTACTAATCAAAATTCTGCACACAAATTGGCTCACTCAGGATGCATAATACTTATCTAAACCACCAAGGAAATATCTGAGCAGAGTCAGCAATTTGTCTTCCGCCATCTCTACTAAGTTTTACAGACTAGGAATAGCCAGTGGAGAAGGATGTTTTGTGATGCAAATGACATATCTAATAAAGGGTTAGTATTCAAAATCTATGAAGAACTTACCAAACTTAACATCCCAAAACCAAATAATCCAGTTAAGAAATGGGCAGAAGATATGAATAGACACTTTTCCAAAGAAGACATCCAGATGGCTAACAGACACATGAAAAGATGCTCAACATCACTCATTATCAGGGAAATACAAAACAAAACCACAATGAGATACCACTTCACACCTGTCAGAATGGCTAAAATTAATGACAAAAGAAACAACAGCTGTTGGTGGGAATGTGGTGTTGCACTGTTGGTGGAAATGCAAACTGGTGCAGCCACTCTGGAGAACAGTTTAGAGGTTCCTCAAAAAGTTAAAAATAGAATTACCCTACAATCCAGCAATTGCACTATTGGGTATTTACCCAAAGGATACAAAAATACAGATTCAAAGGTATACATACACCCTAATGTTTAGAGCAGCATTATCAACAATAGTCAAACAATGGAGACAGCCCAAATGTCCATTGACCGGTGAATGGGTAAAGAAGATGTGGTACATGTATACAATAGAATATTACTCAGCCATCAAAAAGAATGGAATCTTGCTATTTGCAACAATGTGGATGGAGCTAAAATATATTATGCTAAGCAAAATAAGTCAGAGAAATACAAATATGATCTCACTATATGTAGAATTTAAGAAATAAAACAGATGAACATATGGAAAGGGGGAAAAGAAAAAAAGGAGAGAGGGAAACAAGCCATAAGTGACTCCTAATGATAGAAAACTGAGGGTTGCTAGAGGGAGGCGAGTGGGGCATGGGCTAGATGGGTGATAGGTATTAAGGTATTAAAGAGGGGACTTGTTGAGATGAGCACTGGGTGATGTATGTAATCATCATATGAATTCTCCTGAAACCAATATTGCTCTGTATGTTAACTAACTAGAATTTGAATTTTAAAAAAACCTTAAACAAACAAGAAAAAGATGTTATGTGAAACATCTATCACAATATCAAGCTTTCTCACATGAAGGCAAGCTGATATGATAAAAATAGTGACACTTAAAGTGAGAAGACCTGTGTTTGAGAATGGCCTCTGTTATTTAGTTCCTGACTTAGTGTCATTAGAAAATGACTGATCAGTCTTTACAAATAGGCTTTGCACAGGAAAAACCACCACCAAATCAGTCTGGCTAGAGATTCTGGGGGCCTCTCAAGCCTTTTCTGTTGTTGTGTCTTTTCTGGATTTGTGTGCATAAATTCTCAATTAGAGGGATTTTCTTCCTCCCCACCCCCAGGAGTTTGTGATCTCTTACTCCCTCTGGTGTCTGTCTGCAGTACTGCACTTTCTCTCGAGCTGCTGCAACCGTCCCAGCTTTCTTTTGTTCTCAGCAGCCCTCAGGCTCCTAGAGTATTCTGCTCCCATCAGTGCCTGTGGTGCGTGAGACAGAAACAAGTCTCTTGGGTATTCCCTGGCCCCAAAAGCTGGAACATGAGAGGTATGCTCCAACTTTTTCCTTTCCCAGGGAGAAGCCTCTAGCTGAGTTGCTTAATGACTTTCCCAGAATAATTCTGCCTTTGGTTAATTTTCAGAGTTCTGAAAATATTGATTTTGACAGATTTTTGCCAGTGTTCTCATTGCTTTAATGGAGGAGCAGATTTTTGGAAGTCCTTACTCTGCCATTCTGGATGTGCCTCTTCTCTATTTTGCCTTCATTCTTAAAAGATCCTTTGAATTCGTGCATAATCTAGATTGATATTAATTTTATTTTTATCTTATTAATTCTCTCATTCTACTGTCTTCCATTATTAATGTTGAGATGTAATTAATTCACTCATTAGGAAGTTAGTCTGTTTATTGTCATTGGTTGCTTTTTAAGAGTTCCTATTTTTGGATTTCTGTGAATTTAGTCTGTATGACTATGAATTTCTTTTTATTTACTCTTCTTGGCTTTTTTTGGGCTCCTTATGTCTGTGGATTGATGTGTTCCAAGTTTATGGAAAATTCTAAGCCATTATCTCTTCAAATACTACTTGCAATTCATTCTCTTTCTTCATCTTATTTGGAGCTCTGATTAAACAGATGTTAGACCTTCTCACATTTCTTAGCTTCTCTTCTACCTATTTCTTCTATCAAATTGTGTGAACGCCAGATATTTTCTTCTCACTCTTCTTTTAGTCCATGAATCCTATATATCTCTGCCTTATCATCCATGAAACTCATCTACTGTCTCTCAAATATTATTGTATTTTTCATTACAGAAATTATATTTGATTCTTTTATATACTATTTATATTTTTTGTAATTTTTTATCCTCTGTAGATATCTTCATTCTTTTTTATATGTTTAACATAGCAAAATTATTTCATAGTCTACATACAGCAATTTCAATATCTGGTGTCTTTGCAAGTCTATTTCTTTTCCTGTTCTCCTCATGAAACCTAGTTCCTATGTACCTAGTCATTTTTGACTGTGTGCTGCACATCATTTTTTATTTATTTATTTTTTTTACTATTGGCAAAACTTACACTTACATTTAAAAAAAAAATAGAACATTTGAGTTTGCCAGAACATTTGAGTTTGCTTTTGCTAAAGCACAAGTGGGGAGCACAAGTGTTTCTGAAGAACATAAACTAAATTCAAGGGTTGAGATTCCCTAGTTTATCCTGAAGAGGGGGATGGGATGTAGTTCCATAAATTATTTCACCTTAATTCACCCTCATCCTGAATCCTGACAGTTCAGCATTTTGGGGACGATAGCTTCTTGTGGGGAAAGATTTCTTCTGTTAGTTGTTTGTCTTCTTTGTCTGTCAAAATTAAGGTTCACATCAGCAAATGACCTCAGTGTGTGAGTGGCTTCTGAGAGCACTTATCATTTTGAGTTATTATTTTCCATTTACTTTTAATTTTGTGCCTTGGATTTTTTCTTGTTTTCATTTTTATGTTTTTAACAAGATAATTTTAATATTTTATCAAAGTTTTTAGTGTTTTCTGGAAGAATTAATCTGAACTACCTAACAAACCACTAGTAGAAATAAGAATTCCAGGGGTGCCTGGGTGCCTCAGTCCGTTAAGCATCTGCCTTCAGCTCAGGTCATGATCTCAGGGTCCAGGGATCGAGCCCCATATTGGGCTCCCTGCTCAGCAGGGAGTCTGCTTCTCCCTCTCCCTCTGCCCCTCCCCACCCCTGCTTGTGCTTGCACTCTCTCTCTCTAAAATAAAATAAAATAAAGAAATAGGAGTTCTAGTTGAGCATATTTCTTCACAATGTGCTGTATCTCAGAGAGCTTCATGAATACCATGCTGATTTCTTTAGATACTTTTTTCCCCTTCTTCATTAGGTCCATTATTAGTTTTATAGGCATATCAATTATTTTTCCATATATTTTCAATATACTATTCTGGTCTTCCATTTCTTTGGTAGTTGAGTTAAAATATATGTATATAATAAAATATATATGTTTGGCATCATTATACACACACACGTATATGACATCACATCTTTCTATTGTTGACCCTCCAACTTTCTGTAACATCCATGGGACAGTACTTCTCTATTTGTGTTAACATTTCTGATTCACTTTGTTACTGCCCCACTTCACATTGTCATATAGTCTTTGAAGGATATAAGAATTATTTCTGAATTTCCTCCCAGATACTTTTCCATGAAACATATCCATTCTTCTTCAGTTTATTTGGCATACTGGGGTCCTCCAGAGAAGGTTGTGGAGCTATATCTGGGCACTGTTACTCCTTTTATTTTTCAGTTCAAATTTTTTTTATTTCACCAGTAGGTTTTCTGCCCAGTAGAATCCTCTCAGCCGTTAGGTAGAGCAGGCAGGTCCTCAGCAGAGACTCAATGTATTGTAATAAGATTCAGAAAACCAAATTCATTTTTCACTCATATCCTCTCATTTTATCTTCTTTCCCTGACAAAGCTGCTACCATCATTTGGAAGAAGAAATGAAAACCATCTGTGCTTCCATGACCCTCAGCTTCTTACCTAAAACCCTCTGACAGGAATCATTTTTTATGACATTACTATTCATTCCTATAGGAGTAAGAAGAGTATGTCTGATGCATTTAATGAGCCTTGGTAAGCTTTTGTTCAGGGCTTAGACATATGTTCTAAGAAGCCAATTATCTTAGGGCACATTGTGATATTTGGACAGGAATCCACTGAAACTATTTCAAGGAAAAGAGCGATTAATTGTAAGAATACATGGCAATATTATAGAATCCAATTGTTGGAAATACAGCCAGGTCTCTTGAAAGATAGAAAGCAATCAGGCAGCTATTTTTTCCATTTCTCTCTTCCTCTCTCCGCATCCCTCTCTCCTAGCCTCTCTCTCTCTCATCATGGTTCTTTTTCTCTATTTCCTCAGTATATCAGAATTCTCCTGATTCTCTTTCTTATTTGTCAATGTATTTCTGGCTAAAAATGTCTGCTAACTCAGAATCTTTGTGGACTTATATCTCCAAAGTCCATCACCACGTAATTAATAGTGTTTATGTTTCTTAGTTAGGATTCCTGAGATAGAATTTAATTAGTTCAGATTAGGTTAGTTACCTGCTCATGGCCCAATGTGCTGTGGCAAAGACAGTGAGATCATGTGGTCTAAACATAACTGCCAAAGCATGGGTGGGAGACAGATACTCTTAGATGGTGGTGTGAATGGAGAGGTGATGATTGGCTTATCAATTCATCAACATACTGTTCTGGAATGGAGATTTATCCACTTTTTAAATGCACAAAGTATCTTCTCTGGTTCAGTTATTTCAACATATGCCAAGTACAGGGGTAGGCAGGTTATGTCTTGTTATTAATTGAGTTTTAGATTGGTAGGGTTTTCTGTTGTCATTGTTGATTAAGTGCTTTGTAGTTGTCATATAAATCAGGTCAAGAGTTATCTTTTTTTTATGTGCTTTTCTAGTCACTAAGTTCCAAACTTTGGCTTTGCTTCCTTTCTAGTCTTTTGAATTTTTTTCTCTATTCTTTCTAGTCTTCCAATGAACTGGAGGAGGGTTGCTTTCCCCATACCTGTCTGGTCCTAAAATATATATCATCTGTGAAACTTTTGGATCAGTAAAAAATAATGCCCACTTTGCAAGTTCCCCTCTCTCACAAGATGAGCTACAGACCTTGGTGGTTCTCCCTGGAAGTAGTCATGTTCCCATGTCTAATAGTGGCCTTGTTGTTCTAGTAAGGACTTCTCTGCTAAGGAGTCTGTGCATATCTACATACACTTTTTAACCTTTTGGATGACCTCTTCTGTAACCTGCTTGTTCATATTCTATGCTAATATTTTTCTTGTTGATTTGCTGAAGTTCTTTTTATGTTTTAGATATTAACTCAGTTTTATCTTCCATCATATCATTTATCAATTAAAGATATTTGACAAGGGACACTATTCCTTGTTGACGAGGTATCTTGATTTTGATGTAAGCAAATTCATCTTTTTTTTTTTTTTTGACTTTTGGTTTATGCTATTTGTTTAAGAAATCTTTCCCTGCCCTCAAGCCATTTGCTCACATATTCTTTTCATACATGCATTTATTTATCTTTTATGGTTAGATATTTAATATCCCTGGACTCTACCTTTTTATGTAGGATTAATAAGAGATCCAGTTTTATTTTTTTCCATGTTGTGAGCCAATTTTTCCAACACCATCTATTAAACAAATCATTGTTTTTCCCTGATTTGTGGTGCCATCTTTGTTATATATTTTGGCAAATCTTGTATATTTAGAAAAATTTTATGGTAGAAATGAACAATTCCTCAACAAATTTGATGTAACTTATCTATAAAACCATCTAAGACTGTGGTTTTGGGGTTGTTTATTCAAGTATTCTATTTTTGCTGCCCAATTTGTCCATTTTTATGTATTTTTTTCTGGAAATTTAGTTGTTTCATTTAAGTTTTCGAATTTATTAGTGTATGGTTGTACTTTGAACGTATACATATAGATATTATAATGCTCTTACTCTTTTTATAATGTCTGTGGTGTCCTAATTATTCATCATTTTATTATGTTTTTTTAACTAAGCATCCTCTTTTCCTTGATCAGTCTCATTAGAGGCCTTTTTTAAAATAATTTTTTTCAAAGAACCAAATATTTGGTTTTGTTCCTCTTCTCTTTTTTTATTCTTTATTTTATTGACTTCTACTCTGAAACTTATATCCCTCTGTAATACGTGTTTTATAAGTTAGTTGGAACATTCAATTCTTCCATAGAAGACAAGGAAAGTAAATGAGAGGTATGAATAGTAAGTAGATTAGTAACCTGTGAGATATACTAGATGTAGAATAATTTGAATAGAGCATATGTGTGTTTAACCTAGACTATTAAGATATGGAGGAACCACAAGACACCAAGTATTTATGATATACTAAAGATACCAAGGTATACAAACCCCAATATTAATGATATACTACATATGCATGAGGCTTCTAAGACATTCAATAGTCATGAGATTAAATATACCACACATGTGACATCTATTCTAGTTCCTGTGCCCTCTGCCCAAGAAATACAGATAAAATCCATAGCTGTTAATTATGGTAATTGGCAAGCTGCAATTATAGCCATGAGTACTTAGTCCAGCATTTCCCTGGTAGTGCAAGCACTATGTGTTGGCTCTCGACATCTTCCATCTTCTGTGCCTCTTTGCTCAAACCTCAACTCTGGTCCTCATATCTATGCTTTCAGCAGGGAATATGGCGTAGAGAGGAACACTATCTAAGGATTCAGGTAGTATGGTTAGTCTATCCTGCTGTAATCTACCTTAAGATCTTCTTTTCCAGGCTTCTCACTGCGTGTTTTCACTTGATTAGATAAACTGCATGATTTGAGCATGTTAATTTGGTCTATAAGCTTTTGTGGGCCATGACTTCTGAGATAGCTTGCCCGATAGTGTACTTGGAGAATACCATCACCTCAGGGGAATTTCTCATATAACATTTTCCTTCTTATGTTTTTCTGCTTTCATTCTGTTGCTCACCATCTTATTTCTTCTTGGATAAATATATCTAAAGTTTAAGTGTCATCCCACTACCCAGTGAGGCCCACAGCACTGGTTTGGACTATGACTCTGCACATAGGCCAGAAATGTACATGGGACCTTAAGCTCACCTTCCTTACTTGTATCAAATGATGACCAGTATACTGATCTCCCATCCCTTTGCTTATGGCAGGAGATGGCTTAACTTAGATTGGAAAAAAAAAGTTTAAGTGTCCTTCAAGGAACTGCTTTAGTATGTCCTGTAAATTTAGAGATGTAGTGCTAAATAGCATTAATAATTAAAAACTAAGATGACAGTAATATAAGACAGTCACCATCCTATAATTTTTAATATTCTTGTTAAAGTAAGGGTTATATTAAAATATTATTTCCAACATCAGACTGCTGAACCTACAATTTTGTTATTAATTTCTAATTTTATTGCTTTATGGTCAGAGATCTTCTGAATGGTATTAATCATTTGGAATTAATAGAAGTTTTCTTTATGATCTTAAAGATGGCTGTTTTTGTAAACATTCTGTGTATACACAAAAGGAATGCATATTTCCCGTTTGTTGAGCTTAGCTAATATATTTTCAATAGCTTGAGTTTGGTAATTGTATTTTCCAGATATTTTTATAATACTTCTAACATTTTATTTCTATCAGTTTCTGAGACAGGTGTGTCAAAATCATCAACTACAATTGGGGTGCCTGGGTGGCTCAGTCAGTTGAGCATCTGACTCTTGATTTCAGTTTGGGTCATGATCTCAGGGTCATGAGATCAAGCCCCGCGGCGAGCCCCAAAGCAAGTCCCGTGCTCAGTGGAGAGTCTGCTTGAGATTCTCTTTCCCTCTCCCTCTCCCTCTGCCCCTCCCCCCACAAATAAATAAATAAATCTTTTAAAAAATCATCAATTACAATTGATAAATTACATATTTCTTCCTGAAGTTCTTTCAGTATTGATGTGTTTTAAAGCTATATTTTAGGGTGCATGTGAATTTATGATGGCTATAATCTTCTTGTTCAATTATTTCTTTTAAAACTTTTCCCATGGGCGCCTGGGTGGCTCAGTTGGTTAAGCGACTGCCTTCAGCTCAGGTCATGATCCCAGGGTCCTGGGATCGAGTCCCGCATCGGGCTCCCTGCTCTGCGGGGAGCCTGCTTCTCCCTCTCCCACTCCCCCTGCTTGTGTTCCTTCTCTCCCTGTGTCTCTCTCTGTCAAATAAATAAATAAAATCTTTAAAAAAAAAAAAAAAAAAAAACCAAAAAACTTTTCCCATCTTTTTTCAGTCTTTCATTTTCTTTTTGTCTTACATGTATCTCTTGTTGCCTGTACATTGTGGGGCTTTATTTTTTTTAATTTGAGATTCTGTTTTAATTGGTGACCACAACCACTGTATTATAATTAATGCTATGTTAAGACTGTTTCACACATGTTAAGACCCATATTCATGTTTATTTACCCATATTGCTTTCTTAATTATCCCAATCTCTATCCTCCCCCTTCCCCCCACCAAAAAACCCAGAAAAGCTTTAGCCTGCTTGCTTATCATGTTGATCTTGTCCCCAGTCTTGTCAATATCAACAAGAATTTTAGTTTGGGGTATTTATTTGTTAACACTTGAGTTTTCTTATTTGAGGTCTCTTTCTTTAATTAATTAAAAAATATATTTCTTCAAATATTTCCCCTTCCCCATTTATATGTTTTGGGTCTCCTTCTGGGACTCCTGTTGTCTACACATTGGCACTTCCAACTCTGTTTTCTATTTTTTATCTTTTCTGTTGCCTGTTTCTTTATTCATTCCTGCTTCCTCTGGGGGAGATTCCTAATCAGATCTTCTTACTAATTCATTTAAAAGCTGTGTCCATCTTACTAATTAACTGTTATTCATTGCAATTATTGCACATAGAGTGATTTATTTCAGCTATTACATTTGTTCATAAACAGTATTCCCCCGGGTTCTTTTGTATTATTTCTTGTTCCTTTCTGTATTGCTAATAATCTTTCCTTATGTCCTTCAGTATATGTTTTCAAGCTTATTTGGAATTCTTCATCAGCCTTTCCTAATCATGCTGGCTTATTGTAGACTTTGTTTAGTTTGTTGGCTCTCCTTGGGAATGGTTGTATTCCTGATACGTCTAATTGTCTTGGCCTATGAGCTTCTGACTTTGGAGTAATTGGTCTCTAATGTCTCTTGGGGAGTAGCCAAAGGCCAAGCCATGGCTTTGTGGATCCTGGAGAATTTAAGAAGAATGAAGGGAGTGGGTCCCAGGGTAAAGACCAAGTCACCTTGGGGTATCCTGGATACTTTCCTGGGCTGCAACTCCACAGGAACTCTTACACCTGGCTGCTGGTGTGAAGCTTTGGGATAAGACCCTCCCCTCCCCACCCCATCCAGGTTATAACGCACCAGACTTGTGGGGTTGGAGAAGAAACCCAGGGCAGGAATGGATGCCCAAGGTGGCAGCTTAGTGCAAACTTACTTGTTTTCATGAACTCCTTACTCCTTTAGGGCTATTGTGCCACTCTGAGAGTATTCTGTGGACCCTGGGATCAGCCTGTGGCCGTAGGAGAGGTCCCAGAGCCCAGAGAAGGTGAAGAGCAGAACACAATAAAACTCTTTCCTCTGTCCTATGCTTTATTGCCGTGGCCTCCAGCCGTTGTCTAGACCCTTCCTCTCTCCTCAAAGTACCCACTCATTCAAGAAACCTAGAGTTTTTCATTTTTGTTTATTTCTTTTTTCCTTTTCCTTTTTTTCTCCCATTAAATGCTAATTCCTGAAATGCATGTGTGCCCTCTGTTTCTGTGGTTTCTCCAGGGCTGATTTCTGGAGTTGGAGCTGGTAGCCCCAACTACTTTGCCCCCTTGGCTGGCCCTACAGTTCCTCGAGCCTTTTCCTTCTCCACTCTGCCTCTCTTCATCACCTGATACCTAGTTCCATGGGTGAGTTCATGTTCATGGTCTTTATTGTCCTCTTTGTTCAGGCCTCCATTCTTGAAAATCAGTAAGTGGAAGTCTTATTACAAACAGTGCTAAAATCAGCCTTCCTTCCACTTCTTCAGCTCTGCTGCAGGCCTCAAGTTAGGCCTGGGGTGTCCACTGAGAGTTTCCCAAAGCATGTTTTTGTCTCCCAAATGTCTGCACAAAGATCACATCTGAAATGAAAAAGCTGCAAACCAGCACTGTGTGTGAAAAAAAATCCCTGGGTAGAAAAAGAAGTCATCACTATAGAAAGAAACCCTTTAAGCTATAGAAGGCTGAATTTTGTCTAAAGACCACTCATTTTTTTGAAAGAATCTATGGAGCACGAATTAAGTTAATTTTGGACCAAAAGAAATGCATGTTGCAAACAACCTCTATCCTCTCAATCAACAGGAGACAATGATCTGGTGTCCTTTAGAGTTAAGAGGGGAATGGTCTTAACTCTGAGAGGCAGGATGGAGCAACCACCCAACCAAGATGGCAATTTAAAAAGCAAAGGCACCGGGTACTCTTGATTCAAATCCTAGCCTGGCCACTTACTACTAATTGTGTGACTGTGGTGGGTGCATTATTTAACTTCTCTTTCACTTAGTTCTCTCATCACTAAAATGGGGATTAAAACAGGTTCAGTTGTTACAAAGAGTAAGTAAGCTAGTGTCTAGGAGTCTATTCATATTGCCTACGGTGTTTCCATGATTGGAGTTCCTTTCTTTTTTTCTTCTTAAATCATCTCTATTTAAGGGATGCTCTCCATAACACTAACCCCCATGATAGTACCCCTCTTGTGATGACAGTATGCAGAAGCTGTCATGCTTGGGCACAGGAGGGAAATGCTTGCAGCCCTGACAGTAGCCACCCACAGTGCTGTGTGCACATGTCAGGGGTTTGCAGCTGGGTGTATGTTTGGGTGCAGGGCGTCTGTGTGAGGCCTGTGCACTAGCCTTGAGTAGCCGGTCGGCCAGGGGTGGATGGACACTGATTTCCTGGTCTATTCTGAATGTATTTTCTATCCTCCCCTCATTAAGGACATCTCAACTGGTTTCACTGAATTTCTATCAGCACTTCACGTGTAATACTCTGAGATTTTGTTTGGAAGCAATTTCTCCAAATTAAAATAAGATAAGAAGTCTCTTAAGTAGAGGAGATGGCAGTGACATGCAGCGGCATTGCTGGTCAGTCAGCCAAGAGGGTTTCTGGAAAGTTAGAGAGAAGGCATTGAATTTCTGTAAGTGGAAATTTCTGTAAGTCTGATCAGTGACCTGAGGGCCTGGCTGGTCAATGCTTAAGATAACGGAAAATCTCTGAAATCTTTCAGAGATGCTCACTAATCCAAATGGAGGAAGACTTGCTATTAGAAAATCTCCCTGACCTGGGTCAGACTGTGTTTTTTTCTCCTTCAATGCTTCATATTATTCACAGGTAGTAAACAGATGTTAATCCTATGTCTAGAAGAACAAAAATAATCAGAAGGATAGTTCTTACTTTTCAAATGTGGTTTTTCCACTTTGCTTGATTCTCACAAGCACATATCATTCTTTGTTTTATGTTTCCAGTTATTGTTCCCCCCCCCTTTTGCCCCCCTGCAGACACGTAAATTATCTACGGATTAGTTCACTAAAATCAATTTTATGTAAGCTTAAGCTAGGAGTGAGGCATCTTGTCTCCCCTCTCAAAATAGTAAATGGAATTTCCTTCTGAGTTTACCTGTACTATACTTTCAGGGATCATTTCTATAGTTCGTTACCTGATAGCTTTTCTAAATATGGCTTCTGATCTCCCTTCTTCATGTATAACCTTATTTTAAACTCTAAAGTGTTAACTCCCCCCAATAAGGAGTTGAATGGTAGTCTAGCCAATGGAAGAATCACTGTTATACACCTTGTTCTTATGAAAATGAGTCCTCGCTAAGTGTTTATGCAGAGATCTTGTTCTGAGAATGTTTCTTATAACTTGAGCTGTCCTACTGAGCACTAATAAGGAGAAAAGGTCACATTCAGCTACCAGTTCCAACCACATGGGTCCCTTTGTTCTCCCACTCCAAAGATATTAGTGGTTATGGTCTTAGGGTAATGGTTCACTTAGTAGGTTTTGATTTGTACCATTGACACAGGAAAGGAGCAGTCACCACGGCAAAGAAACTTTGCCATGATAACTACTATTAATAAATATCTGTCGTGGAGCTAAATGAAAAGTGTATGAAATGTCTGTTGAATCAATGGTAATGAATGAAGGAATGAACGAGCAAGGTTGGAGCTCCATGATGATAGTCTTTCGCTCATTTCTTTTTCAACCTCTTTCCCTCTTTCAAGACCCATGATATCTGTGTGTACTAAAGGCCTGTTTTGTAGTAGGGATCAAAGCAGGTGGGCAACTGACCATCTAAGTTCAAGTTGCCCTCTTGAAGAATCAGGTTTTATGGTATGATGGAAAATTACTTTTGTTTTTCAAGATCACAAGGGTAATGATATCTATCTGTACTGCCTACTGGGACATAAAGGAAAGATGTAGCCCTTATGTATCTTTTCTGAAAAAGTTCTCCAGCTCTCACGAGGACAATAGTTGAATAGTGTGCAGAACCTACAAATTGTTCCTGTTCTCCTTTATTAGCCTATCACAGTTCTCATTTAATCCTCATTTTTTCCATTTCATGCTTTCCAGATCTGAAAATCTTTCCAATAGTGGCCTTTATGCATTCTAATGACATTTAATTAGTTGCCTTTTATCCCACCTTAGTCTCTCTCCCAGACTATATTAAAAATCAATGATTGTAACAATTCTAATGATCTGATGTGATGTTGGACAGTTCAAGTCTGGTCCCAGAATAATGAAGAAAAAAAAAGTCAAGAACCAATAAAAGGATGTGATACTTCTTGACCTAGATTTCTTTGCTGTGCTTCCAAAACTTACACAGTAGAGATCAACAGTTGTGTGTGGTTTTTGCATTATCAAGGGTATGAGAACAGTGCTATGGAGTTTATACTAAAGTTGAAGAAGGAAGATGATTACACTGACAAAGACAATAACCTCGATGTTTTTGCATATGGTTTTCTAACCTATACTTTTGGATTATCTTTCCCCCTCCTGCTACCCAAACTAAATGAGATGTTAGCTGCCCTTGACTGAAATGAAAAAATGAACATGGAATGAGCAGGAGACAAGATAAATGAATGAAAGATGAGAATATATTTCTTTAGAAAAATATGCACATATACATCTTTTTGTTTTTAACATACTCTGTATTAATTTATACATATACATAGCGTAAGCAGTTCACATCATTTTGGCACTATGTATAATTCTATGGTAAGCTGTGTTGTTTCGTCAGCCCCTATGTCTAGAGTATTTAGCAATATATTATCACATTTGTACTAGAGCTGCCTCAAATACTCTGTTTTCCATGTTTGTAAACGAAAATAGGAACACCACTACATAAACACTGTGATTGGAAAAATACCTTCTTTTCAGTTCCTCCCTTACACTCAGTAAAGGAGACATAAGCCACTTTAGTATCCAAAATACATTTTCACTGAAGGAATATAATTTTCTTTGGGTGCACTAAATATGTAACCAGAACAAACTGACTTTTTGTTTTTCCACAACTAAATCACCTCTGAAAGGCAGTGGCATCGACATAGATGAGATCTGAGATTTGGAGGGTTTCGATGGATTTCCCCATTTAGCACAAAATCAAAAGATGATAACTCTGATTACTGTTGCGAATCCACAAATGAACTTCAGGTGCCAGTAATGAGAACTGGTTTATTCAGGGATTTTTGAAGATTTTATACTGAGGATGTAAGGAGAGATGTGGGAATATAATATTGGGTTTTAATAAGAACCTCTACTTTTGTTTTAAATGAACTGATAGATGGTTCAACTCGTAGCACTTACTTTTCCTCCTCCTGTTTTGCTAATAGCAGCAAACAAGAGGTCAACTACAAACTGATTTCTAATTAGCCCTACTGAATCTTCCTGGAAAAGACCGAGATCTTGTTAAGCTTTGAAGCTGGGTGGAAGGCAGTTAATGGATTTATATGGAGTCTTTTAATTACCAGTCTTAAACAAATTTATCTTTTACTGCTAGATAGCACCCAAGGGCAAGAGGTAATCTGCTTTATAAACCTTAGAGTGATTTGCTTTATAAATCCTGGAGCTTAAGAAAGTGGAAAACTCTCTTTAAAGAGAATATTCTCTTCCACTAGAAATTATATTTTTGGCAGTTTTGTGAAAAATTTAGTGATGGATTCTTTGTGACCTCCCAATTTATAAACGTCAGTGACCAAAGCACATTCAATGTGAAGGCCAGTTCCTCACGGCAGTTAGGGCCTGTTCAATGGACAGGATTCTCCAAAACCACACTGAGCATACAATATTAATAAACCAATTAACAAATTGGCCCATCTAATGTTTTGAGCAAATTGACTCTAAATTTCTTTTTCATTCAAAGCATTACATCTTCCTGCCCAATGCAGTTCTCCCCACCCCACCCCACCCGCCACCTTCTTAGTCATCCCTATATTAGAAAGCCACTTGGTCTTGCAGAGGTCATGTAATTTGTGCGGTTTACATTGTGTGGATGGTAAAACATCTGAGTAACATCGGAATTGACTGAAATAAAAAAATTAAAAATCAGATCCATAGCCAAATACAGAAATATTCTAATTCAAAGTCTAGAGTTAAAAAGAAAAATAGTGACCGTGATTTTAATTTTTCAAAGTTATAAATGGCTCAAGATTAACAAGGAGCACCCTGTTTCTGAACTAGATCAATTTAATTGTGTTTTTCTTGGATACTTTGCTTGCATTACTCTGACATCTGCATCTCAGTCCCGGATGAAAGATGGAGTTCACAAGGAATGCAGTGGGAGACCCCATTCCTAGACTGTCTCCCACAGCAATAGTACCAAGGATAACTTTCTCCAGATTTACTATGGACAAATTCACTTAATAATTCTTCACAAATGATATGCTCAGCTCCTGGGAGGATGGGAATCACTTTAAACGCATGGTCTGTCTGTCTCCCAGGAAATGGAGGCTCAGTGATCACGATGCTGCGTTAGCTTCACATTCAAGCGGATGACTCTTGCTCAATGATTTCCAAAGCAATGACCTCGGCACCCTCCTCGCCCAGGTTGTTCGCGGCTTCGTTCCTCGGCTCCTGATGGCAGATGTAAACCGGGATGTCCCTGGCTTCGGCGGCAGCGGCGGCGGCGGCGGCGGCGGCCGGGCGGCGGCGGGGGTTCCTTCGCCCCCAGCGCTGGTCCCACTGGGTTTTAAACTGGGCCCATTGGCGCTTCACGGTGGTTTGGACCTGGAAGAGAAAAGGGAACCTTGTTGTCATATAATCGTCAGAAACGACCAAGCCAAGCTTATGGGCACAGTTCGTGGAGCTTATCAGAGGCTAGAGGAGGCCGAGTTGTAATTCTGATCCAAAGGACCGTGCAGTATACACGCTTTGGTTGGGGAATATACCATCTTGGGAGAAGAATTTGCAAGTCGGAGAAACGAGCTGCTTGCCTAAGCTACCACTGGCAAGGTCGTTTGCCCTTTTGAGCAAAAAGTGTCTTCTTTAGCTCTTCTGTCCAATGAATGAAATTTGCCTTGGTTTTATACCCAATATGGTATACGTGTCCTACCAGAGGAAAAGATTTTGAAGTTATCTGCTACCACCTCTGATAATGCAGAAGCTTTAATCTAAACCTACACATTATTGGTCATGTAAATACACACACACACACACACACAAACACATATATGTAAACCACAGCACAGTTCGGGGGTTTCATGATAAGGACTTCATACTGTTGATTTTCCTTTCTCCAACACGGCTTGGGGTGGGGTGGGCCGGATAAAACTCTGGTTAATGGAGTGCAAAGCTTTTAAGCATAAAATTTCAATCTCTTCCTGTGGAAAAACTTCTAATATGTAAACCAACTTACCAAACTTGCTTCACGAATATGATAAACTATACAGTAGAGAAGAAGATGCTAAAGCCAGGAAGCTCTAAATATGAAAACTACAATAACCACAGCAGAAAAGAACACCACAGGCAGTGACACTGCTTGTGGAGCTCGGCTTTCTTCAGAATTGAATTCAATTTAGTCATTAAGTTCATCTTCCCTGTCGTCTCTTAACTTCTTGCTTTCCTCTATAGCTGAGCAAGACTAAAATAATTGGAGATTATTGCTACAATATCTACTCTACATTTCTGAATTTCTGTTGTTCAGTCAGTACATGAGACAAGCTTTTATATAAAAATATTTGTGTCGATTTATTAATACATCTTTCATTATTTTGCTACCGAACTTGAATGTAAGACCTAACCATTATGGGGGCACAGGAGGGGGAATCTGGAAATAGTATGACATGAGATAAAGTGTGTAACAAGTTAATTGTGAAGAACCAAATTTGTATGAATCTAAAAGAAGATATAAATGATGGCCCAACCTATTAATCTTATAAAGCGATATGTATGATAGAAGGCTGAATAATTTCTGTGGCAAATACATTTTCTGTGTATCATAGCAGAACAATCTTTCCAAATAATTATTAGTATTTGTCACATCATTTAAAATAGTTTACGCAGAAAAAGGCAAAGCAGTCAAAGGATTCACTGAAGACAAGAGGGTATGAAACTTGTCACTGGGAGGTTCCTTTTCATACAACAGAGCAGCCACCAAGTTCAAGGTGACAAATGGCAGAGGAACTTGGTAATCTGATCATTTGGAATTACTGCGGCAACACACTCTGTTTTGTCTTTGTGTTTTTTTGGAGGTGATGAGTGTGTGGGCGTACTCTCTAAGGTGTGTCTATCTAATTTCATTTAAAAGAGACCAAGACCAAAACTTGAAGTGCCATGGTCAAGTTGTGTGCCATGCAGCTGAACCTTGTGTTGACAAAAGATGTACACAGGACCGAGGATGGCATGAAAAGCTGTAGCCGGAGCTTACCATGCGCCGTTTTCCAAGCTCTCGATTGGTATGAACTCATTTAATCCTGTTGATTTAATGACTACTGTTCCCTTCACTTTGCATATGGGGACTGAGGTGATGTAATGTGTCCAGGTCGGACAGTTGGAATGTGGTGGACCCACCAGGGCAGGGGAAGCCCGTGCTGCTCCTGACCTTGCTGCTTGGCCACAGCACACGCTGTAGAGAGCTGACCATCAAGTTCAGAGCTGAACTGGAAAGAGGACTTGTTTCTTGTGGTCACTGCATCAGCAGGATGAGAGCATTAAGTGTTGACACATCTCCTCCAAAGACTGTACTCTTTGGGTTTGGGTCCCAGCTTGTTTCCTGAGTGTTTTTTTTTTCTTTCTTTCTTAGACTTTTCTCCTTTGTGAAAAGGAGATCAGGACACGAATTCAGAGTTATGAGTAAGATTTACCGAGGCTATCTGAATCACCTCATATGGTGTTGGTGCGTAGCAGCAACAACTCCCTACTTTTTCTCCTATTCTCTCCCCATCCTGACCGCCCCCCCCTCCACCTCCATGTGGCTGGATTTGAGAGAGTCAAGTATCTCCCTTATGATAGTCTGGCACCTTCAGGCTCCTATCTCGTTCTTTATTAGGGCTATTTACTGGTTGAAAATTGATTCATGTAAGTGTTTTGCCTCCTATGGTTTCCTAAGCACCTTCGTGGAAGAGGTACAAATGGAAGGTGTAATATAGCTAGAGGGGACGGGATGGATTGGAGGAATGGAAGAGGCAGAGATGAGGAAGAATGAAACAGTAAAGAAGAAAAGCAATTAGGACAGTTTATCTACATTTAGTGCTAAATAACTGAGCACTGACTGGTTTGTTCACCCTCTGAGACATTTCTGTCTAGAGGTCAAGACACAAAGAGAAGACAAAGTCTGAAGGATTAGGTCCATTTATTCTCTCTAATTGAAACAATGTGCTCGTGCACACACCGGCTTCCTGCGCTCGGCTACTGCCATTCAAAACAGCAGTAGGGTGACATACTCCAAATGGGCGGAACTTGATCAGGGTTATTCTCTTCAGGAGGAATGCAGTCCACACCCAAAGTGACCTGAAATCTTGGTCTGATGGTTTTGTCCTTTAGCGGTTTACCCCTAATGCCCCCATTTCAGCCACCCGGCCAGGCACATACAGAAGGGATTTGGGTCCTGTAAGAGCACTTAGACACCAGGCACAGAGCTGCTGTCAGGGGCAGGAGTGGAAAATTCCCATCATTCTGCTGCTTTTGTCTGAGTTGGCTCATCTCTCTGCCAGAGTGGTTTTAAGCCACTTATGGCCTTGACCCGAGTTCTCCAAAATTAACCAACTGCTTGTTTCTCTCCACCAGCTATATCGTTTCTTCCCATCAGGCCTCTCTGCTCACGCCGCTCCCTCTCCTGGAATGGCCCTCTCCCACCCTTCACTGATGTCAAGACTTGATTTTCAGGACTCAACTCTGTTTCTCCAGGAAACTTTTCTTGACCCCCGATAAAGAGTCAGGAGTCTCTTTTCTGTGCTCTAGTTTCAGTAACCTATATTCCTTATTGCTCTTACTGAGTTATCGCATCATGACTTGGTATGTCTCTCTCTCCTCCTGCACGGGGAAATCCTTAAAAGCAGGAACCATGTCTCGTTCGTTTTTATATTCCCAGAACGTGCCATGCTGTTGGGCATATAGCAGTTATTCAACAAACACTTGTTGACTGCTTGTCAACATCCATTCTAGAATGAGTTCATAACTCTTTCAGCCAAGAAAGTGATCACTAATGACCATAATTAGTGCACTGGTATCCAGTGGTACTAGGGTGGGGAGCTGAAAGCATCTGTGGCAAACCTAGTGGAGAAATTAAAATTTTCTTTCATGCAAACATGAAACACTGGGTTTTGATATGAGACTTAGAATCACTGCTTTTTGAGAACTTGAATTCCTTCCGGAGGTGAACTGTAAGCCACTGGGTGTTAGATCATCTACAACTGTCGCTTGGTCTTCTCTAGGTCTTATCTCATGCCATGGTGTATGTTTTTGGGAACTGCTCTTGAGCTCCAATGAGTCATTACTTTTGGAAATGATCAGAAGCAGGTACTTGTATTGCCTGGGCAACCAGCTGGGCAGGAAAGGAAGACTGTCACTGGGTAACACCACACCACCTTTCTGTTCTTTTTCCACCTAAAGCATCATTTCACAGGATCTCATTAAATGCCATGAAAAGAAGGACCGAACTTTGGGTCAAGAAACTCACTCTGCTCACATTAGCCTTGTAATCTTGGGTAGGATAGTTACCCTCTCTGAGACTCCTTTCTTCAATACAACTCTTCTACCTCACCTTGCTGTTGGAAGGATTAAATTGTGACAGTATATATCAAAGTGGCATCTCAGCTTTAAAGTACCATACAGGGAGGCTACTGTTATTATTGCTATTACTGTACTGTTATTAGGGCAGGATGTTGACCTCAAGTCTTCAGACGACGAAAATGAAACTCTTCTGTCATATTCTTTTTGGAGGGTGGTGGTGCTAAGAAAATACAAAGACCTCTCAATGACACACATAGTTTCTGAGCTCATACATTCTAAACTAGGTCTCCACAGAGTGCTCCATGGCCCGGGCTTGCTACTTCCTGGATTTCTTTTGGATTTCTGTACAATTTATTTTTATGTTGGCACTAGTCAAGAGATGGCATGGTTTTATTTGGGTTGTACTGTCTATTAAATGTAGGTCCTTAAATGCTTTAAATGCCAGGTTTATAATTTAGAACCATCAAATGCCCTGTTG
Source organism: Leptonychotes weddellii (assembly GCF_054177405.1). Lineage (NCBI taxonomy): Eukaryota > Metazoa > Chordata > Mammalia > Carnivora > Phocidae > Leptonychotes > Leptonychotes weddellii. The sequence continues at coordinate 63,962,330 of NC_138380.1, read as the reverse complement.
AGGAATTAGGAAATAATACTGCTTCGGCATATTTTTGGAGAAGCGATGTCCCCAGACAAAAGGAACTGATAGTTTCCATGGATTCAGCATTTCTCAAATACCAACACTGTCTTTATAACTAAAACTTACACAGATATTTAGAGGCATTCCAAAGCAGACAGTTTAAGTTTAGAGAGAGTTTGTAAAAGTGCCCAGCAGACCAAAAAAAAAAAAAAGGTCTTTGTTTCTCCTCACCTGTTCTTTTAAAATAATCCCCATTGGAGTATCCATGCATATTAATGAAGTATCCTGCCCAGCATGAGGCCAAAGGGTTTGAGGCCTATTTTATGTTTTTAATATTATTATTACAGAAATGTTGATAGCCTTCTATAATTGCATTCCTGAATTATAATCTATTCTTTTGTGTGGAGATGGCAGTCTGCTTCAATTTGTAAACCACACATATAAGAATAGGCCTTTAGCTGGATGTAAAAGACACTTGAATAATTACAGTTTAATAGGGCAATTATCTCCTACAATACCACAGGTTGAGCTTGATGCTGCTTTGATCACTACAATAAGGGCATTGAATCTGTTTGAAAAAAAAAAAAACAGGGAGACTTTTCATTGCTCCTGAAAAGCATCAGAAATGTTAGGAGTTGCCAATGTGATAAATATAACATACAAAGTTTTGAATTATATAGATTCACCACTCATTATAAAAGCAATTAACACAGATCACTTTACATTTTCCCTAATTATATCAACTTATTTATTGCCAACTTTAAAAAAATAGAGCCCTGGTCTGATGAAGACATAATTATTGCATCTGGCTCTATTATTAACCATCTATATGAGGTTGGTATATTTCGGCCTCAGTTTCTACATTTGTGAAAAAGAAAATCAGGTCAGAATCTTCGTGGTTGGACTTGAAAGCTTTTATCTTTGGCCTTGTTTTCTTGAAGTTCAGTATAAGCACCAGCAGTTATATACTGTTGAATGGAAGGTGGGATTTACCCCTGGGAGTTTTGAGTCAATGGATAGCAAGATTTTCAGACCTGCTCCCTCACACCTTCACTTGCTGATGCCACAACTCAACCGGCCTGCTGCAATCTAAATTTAAGATTAAAAATCACAAGTTTTAAAAACACTATAAATCCACCTGGAAGTATGCTTTAAATGCTTTTATATGGCTTTCTGAAGCGGAATCCCTATTAAACCCCGTTAATTAGATGCTGAGGGGTACTTCTGAATATTATTCATAAAGTTGTCACTAATATTTCTTTCACCCTTTTGGAGCATTATCTTTACTGGTCTTTATCTTACAGAATGTACATGCCCTACAGTTTGAGGTAAATTGGGTACTTCATGATTATAAGATCAAGGCTTTCTAATTCCTTTTCACTACGTACTCTTCTATGTCTGTAGAAGCTTTCCTGTTCTAGAAGACAACAATAAATAAATAGCATCTATAATAAGGTTAGTATTTTTCAAAATATTTAACTATTGTATTTCCTAAATAACATTCCCCTGCAACTCCCTCATTCATTAAGTCAAGGTCATTCATTGCATGAAGAACAAATTAGATTTTGTCTAGAGTAGGTTCTCAAAGTGGGTTCTCTGATCAGCAGCATCAGCATCACCTGGAAACTTGTTAGAAATGCAAATTCTCAGGCCCCATCCCTGTCCTGCTGAATAGGAAACTCTTCTGGGAGGGGTCAAGCACTCTATGTTTTGACAAACTTTTCCAGGCAATTCTGATGCACATTAAAGTTTGAGAATACTGGTCTAGAAAAAAGAAATCATTGCTTAGCTTTGAGTCTCAAAGCTGACTTTCTTGAGTCTCTAGGACAACAGCTTTGAAAACCAGGTTTTATTGAGTGAGAAAAAGAATTTCTAAGTAGAAAAGCTTATCTTTGCATATGAAGTGAAAACCATACTACTCTGGAAATAGAATTTTACTAAAAGCCAGAGTATAGAGAATATGCAAGATATGGCATAGGGAGAGTCCCCTGCAGTTGGAAGGAGCAGTGGTGAGTACAAAGCCCTTCCAATCCCGAAAGGAAGAGGAGAGAGCTATACAGAAACACAAATAACCTTGTATTTCCCCTTCATGGTGGAAATACCTGGGGAAATGGGGAGAAACATAAAGCAAGAAGGATAGAAACACCCCAGTAGAGCAAATCTTTCTCTTCTCATAGTCATGGCTATGAAATGTGCTGAAGGGATTCACGGGCCCTTCACAGTGTGAAGAAAGGAGGCTGACTCTGCAGGCTCTTCGAGTGGCTTGAAAGAGAGAACTGGTGTTGCAGAACAGGGCTGGGGCCTGGCCAAGGAGGCTGCACAGTCAAAGGATCTCTCGGCTCCTCAGAAGTGAGGGGAGCCACCTGAGTGTCAGCAGGGGCTGCCAACTGCACCTTTGGATAAAGGCTTTGGAACTAAATATTTTCTAGAAAGAGACTGCTGTCTCTTAGAAGCTGGTGGGATGGGCCCTCTAAAGCAGGATAAGTTACAACAAACAAAAGTAGTTGTAGTTTCCATCCACTCCAATCTGTTACTGTTAAATTGAGATCTTTCTGATCATGCTTCTTTGATCGACAAATGATTTTACCCACAACGCATGGACAATGGCAAGAGACATGAAAAGGGAGAATATCCACTGTGTTGTTGGTGCTCTCTCAAATTTTAAGCTGCAGCTTGGAACCACTGGGCATCTTTAGAGCCACCGTCATCTTTTTGAGGTCCCTTAGATACTTAATAATTTACTGAAAGGTGTGGGTGGTCCACGTCCACACTCTTGGAAGACATGTAGGAAATATGTGACCCATAAGTGCGGTCTCATGGGCGCTTCCTCACTTGTACTACTTTCATTCTCCAAATTCCTTCTCTGCTTCTAGTCTCTCTGTCGACTCTCTGATCCATTTTCATAATGGGAATCACTGATAACATACAGGTAAAAAATGAAAATGAAAACGTCAATCTGCACCGTCCAACTGCCATCTCAGCCCCTAGACTAAAACTTTAGCCCCCTGCTAAAACTCAGCGTGCTGCCAGCAAAGCCCAAGCACTGCTCTGTGGCAGCTGCAGCTGCAAGGGCATCCCGCAGGTCCGCGTGTCCTACCGGGTTCGTGGGGTGTAGACGGCACCTTCACAGAAGGCCGGGTGGAGAGCCGCAGGCCTAAAACTCATGGTGCTGTGAGGTTACATTTGGCACAGTACACAATTTCTATCTTATTAGAAACATCACACTTGTAGCTTTCCCCAGTAACAGAATCTTAATTAAAAGGGAGATGGTTTCTTGACTTCGAAAAGCGGAGATATCATACTCAAATGAACTAGAAACATTCAATTGTTAGGAGGACTTCTTGGCTTGCTTCCTAGGCCTGACACTCCAAAGACAGCGTCATGGTTAAAAATGAGGCATTTTTACAAATGCCTGCAATCCTCTCGTGTTTTCAAGGTATGGCCCTTCTGAACCTGATTTTTACGTTAGCCCTACATAGATACAGCTTTAGGTGGAAAAATTTATTTGTATGGCACCTGAAACAACTCAAAGATATAAACAACTCAAACAGAGATATACATTCACAGAAATTGATAGAAAGTTGGGATGCCCTGAGCCCTATTTATTTATTTAGCTTTTGCTATGCTTAAAACAAACAAAGAAAAAGACAAAGAGACTTTAACAGCTGGCAGCAGAAGGATGTCTTTTCATTCCTATCTCAGGCCTTCAGTCTAGCCCCTAGTGAGAGTGAATGCACAGCATATTTCTGCTGAGTGATGGGATGAGTTTATGGAGGAACGGATGAAGGGAGGAATAAAATGTACCAATTAAAAAGGAGAATGAGAACGACAAAAATCTTGTGATGCAGTGACAAGGTTGGAGATAAATAATAGGTCACAGAACAGCAAAATCTTATAGGTGCTCCCTGTTTACCTCAAGAAATAAAGAGTAGAGAATCAATTAAATATCAATTGACTCTGGTTAGAAAACCTTTCTAATTAGCAACAGGAAAATCATATGTTTGTTGATCTCTTAACCAAATGTGATTTTCCTTGGTATAGAATTATTTTTATTAGGAATCAATGTAAAATTATAAAAAATGTTTGTACATTGCAATTCATGTGGTATATAACTAGAGAAAGTATACTAACAAAGCTCCAGGGAGGAATCATAGACATATTACAGTGCAGTTGGAAGAGTCAGTTCATTTAATTAAGAATCAGGAAATTTGGTTCTCGTCCTGATTATACAACTATGATTGTGACATTGTGCAAGTCACATGTTCTTCCTGGAGTAGATTTCTTTCTTAAAAAATGAGGGAGCATACAAAAAATGAGGGAGCAGGTTTGTACCATGTTTCTTGAAGCCCTGAATATTCTTTGGTACAAATTTAAGCAGCTCCACTTTTTTTTTTTTTTAAATTCAAGTATAACTAACATATATGTTGCAAATGGCAAGATTTCATTGTTTTATGGCTGAGTAATATTCCATTGTATGTATATACCAGATCTTCTTTATCCATTCATCCATCAATGGATGCTTGGGCTGCTTCCATATCTTGGCTATTATAAATAATGCTGCAATAAACATTAGGGATGCACATATCTCTTTGAATTAGTGTTTTCATATTCTTTGGGTAAATACCCAGCAGTGGAATTACCAGATCATAGGATAGTTCTATTTTTAATTTTCCAAGGAGCTTCCATGCTGTTTCCCACGGTGGCTGCTCCTGTTTGCATTCCCAACGACAGTAAGCAGCTCCATGTTTCTGCTTCACCAGTTGGAGTCCCAGGCAAGAAGATTTCATTGGAAGAAAGGGAACTCTGGCTAACCCCGCCCTGACAACACTGGCCATATGGATCCCTAGATTTTACTGAGCTAAATATTCAGATATTAAATTACTTATTTGAGAATTCTTTTGGGGTCTTAACTTCAAGGGGATTGTCACAATGTCAAAGACTTGGTATGACACCAGCACCAAGCAGTGGGACAAGATAGCAGTGAACCAGTACAAACTGGCTGGATACTGACTCCGCCCCAGTGAGGAGCTGGGTCTTCCAAAGGGATGGCAGCATGACTTCTCTTTCTATGGGAATCCAGAATAGCTCTCACTTGCTGCTCAAGGGACTGACCACCTTAAGGTGTCATCCAAGGAAATCAGAACATAGCTGCCCGCGTGGGTAATATCTGCAATTCTTCCATAGAAACATAGATAAGATTCGGCTTGAAGTAGTGGAAAAATACATGATCCTGCATGTCACGAAACCCCACGAGGTCAATTGCATAAGTGAGAGCAAATGAAATGTGTCCAGAGGCCCTCTGGGAACTGTAAAGTGCTGGCTTTATATCAACGAGTGATGGTATTATGTGAAATGCATGCTTACCTCGTTGTTGCAGAAGCAGTAGATCATGGCGACGAAGAATCCCTAAAAAGAGGAGGAGAAATAGAACTGAAGTTATTTTTGGGTGCATTATGTTGTTTAGGAATCAATATAAATAGACAGCCCAGAGAGGAACATCTCGCTATTGCACTAGCAAGTCAAGGTTTGATGAAAGACGATTACTAGCGCACTCATATTCAGTGCTTCACTCTAAGAATATTCTAGTTTAAGAGGGATGTAGCTTCCAGCTTGGGGTCCAGTGGAGGCATTTCTGACTGTTAGGAACATCTGCCTCTCTGCCCTGTGTTTTCATGGCATTGGTGACTATGATGCTAGCAATCCAGGTTGGGAAACTGATTGGCATTGGTTATGTTGATCTTCAAAACTCCCCTTCATGAAGGCAAAACAAATGTGGCCTTCAAACTACCGGAAAGGGGAAGGAAAGGTTGAAAGGACAGTGGGAATAGAAATTCTGTCCTCAGTACTCAGTACTGTGCAGTGGGTTCATCCCTGGACAAATATTTGTCCTCAGAAAGATGTGTTCTCAAAGCTCATACTCCCCCTGTTTCCTTCCTCAGTTTTGAGATTCAAAAAAAAAGGGAGAAACAGGTAATGAGAAAGAGAGAAGCTGTATCCCTTCCAGGTTACATCTATTTGAAAAGGCCAATCACAGATGGGCCTTGGAAAATGCTTCACCCTATGTCAACTAGCTGAGCGAATAGTTGAATAAATACACCACTGGCTTCTTTACCTGGAAATGAATCAGAGAGTGCATCAGGTAATCATATATCTTCCCAAGCATCTTGTTGGAAGGCCTCCAGGGAAAGACGACGAACTGGATTCCCAAGAGGGGCACCAGGATCAGAGTGGCCCTCACTGCCTTCAGGTACATGTGTGATTCCGCCTCCTGGGTCTCCCTCATCTTGCTCACGAGCACCCGGACGATGTTGAGCAGGAAGAAGAAATTGACCTGCCAAGATGCGATGTTATGAGCAAATCATCCAGGTCGGACCGACTTAAGGATGCCTGCTTTCCTCGGTTCTTGTTTATCTCGTCCTGGGCGCAGATGTCACCCCACAGGATGGGACAGACGGCCTGTGAGGTGGTGTAATTCGCTCAGCATTGCCTGAAGCATCCATATAACCAAAGACCCTCCCCAGACCTGAATTAACATTTCCTTTTTTTTTTTTTCGTCCAAATGAGAAAATTTTTTTTTCCTGTATAAGTAAATATATTAGGTTCAATTCCAATGAGGGTGGTTTATTCTTTACTTTGATTTTTATGATTTTTACGAAGGAGAGTCATAAATGACACTTTTAGATCTTGCTTTCTGGTCATTTCATTACAAAGATTTTCCCCTTAGGCAGGACCACTTCATGGAAAGTGAAATGAGGATTGAAGAATTTGTCTGTAAAGTTTATGTAGTAGAGACAGTTAACCCAGCCTTCTTTTCTTTCTAATAACATTTTTTAAAGAAAATAACTTCATTGCGGTATAAGGCACATTCAGTAAATCGGAGATTTTAAGTTTACATTCAAGAAGTTTAGAGAAATGTATGTACCTGGGTAGCAACCACTCCAAACAAGAAAAGAGCATTTTCATT
>NC_138380.1:63866743-63954863 GCF_054177405.1 Leptonychotes weddellii | reverse complement strand
CCCTTTATCTGTAGTGTCATTTGCAAATATCTTCTCCCATTCTGTGGGTTGCCTCTTTGTTTTGTTGACTGTTTCCTTTGCTGTGCAGAAGCTTTTTATCTTGATGAAGTCCCAAAAGTTCATTTTTGCTTTTGTTTCACTAGCTTTTGGAGATGTATCTTGAAAGAAGTTGCTGTGGGCGATGTCAAAGAGGTTACTGGCTATGTTCTCCTCTAGGATTTTGATGGATTCCTGTCTCACATTGAGGTCTTTCATCCACTTTGACTTTATCTTTGTGAATGGTGTTAGAGAATGGTCGAGTTTCATTCTTCTGCATGTGGCTGTCCAATTTTCCCAGCACCATTTATTGAATAAATAAATCTTTAAAAAAAAATTCAGTGGGGGAAAGAGTACCTCCATATGAAAACTGCTTTGGAATTTTTTGTTTTTTTAGAAAAGACCAACCTTAGAACAGGTGGTCAATGTTTTGAGGTGTTCCTATGTTGTACTGGGGACAAGAGAGGGATTTTGGGATGAGAAGTAGAAAGGAAATCAGCACTGATCTATGGAAGCAATGCAGGCAACAGTAGGTCACAGCCTATATCCTACCTTTAAGCCATTGAAGAATCTACAATGAACCATTCTTGGTACCATTTGCCCTATGGGTATGTTACCAGGTCTGAAAGGGAGCTAGAGAATACCATCTTGCCTCCCAGAACTCACTCCACCATCTTCATAATGTCTGAAATGCCACATAATTTCATTTCTTTAGCTTAAGACTGTTTTCCTTATTAAAATGCCATACCTCTGGAAAGGATTACACATTTAATCCTATCATTCTTAGAAACCTTAGAGTGGAAGGATTGAAGAACTTAAAAAGGAATGGGGACGGAGAACCATAGGAAACACAGATGTGGAATGTGGCATAACAAATACTTATTAATCTTATACTGGATGCAGGCATTAGGCTGGAAGATTAAAGTGGTCAAACACCAACTGTACTCCCAAGAAACTTAAGAGTCTTGAAGGCCCAGAGAAGTGCTGCCAAAGGTAAGCTTTCTACAGTGGAAATTTTTGGCAAGGGCCAAGCCAGTGCATACTTCATTCACATAATACATTTTGTATGTGACCAAAAACTCTTCTCTTTTACAAAAAATACTTGCAATTTCTCCCTTTCATTGGTAAAATGGAATATCAGGTGAATAGGTTCGGCTTCCATATTAATTCTGTCAAGTCAAAGCTGCTAGGTTTGTCATGTTTTAAAGTAGAAAGTTTAAAGTTTGCTCTAAGTTCAGAGTGATTTCCAGTGACTAAGCATGATTATTTATGTTTCCCTAAAGCTTCTAAAAATGTTTTTTTTTTTTTAATGTGGTAATTCTTTTTATTGTTTTTGCTTTTCAGAAAAATTAATACTTGACACCAGTCTTGCCTGAAGTTTTAAGTCAGCTGTTCAGGGTTAATAAGAAATGAATTTTTCTACTGAATTTACAGAACATTTAGCTTTGTTAAATAATTTCTCATCTTTTTCTTCATTATTTATTATACAACATTCGAGGATAATACAGCTGCCTTAAGATTTCAGATCTGAGAAATCTATGGCAAGACTTTTAGAAAGTGCATTAGTCAAGGTACAATTTAAACATGAACATACACACATTCCATAACCCAAATCTATAACATGGACTATAATCTTTCCCCCTACAATATGGCCTGACTTTGTAGAACAGTGGATTTCAACTGGCACCCTAACACAGAAGAAAGGGTGCAAAGTCATATTTTCTTGAGCCAGGGAAGAAGAATCGATAAGTCAATCTCTAGATACTTTGCTTGAAGGAAAAGACATTTTTGAAAACCATGAATAAGAAAGATTTGTGGTCTATATTGGTTAAATTTACCAGGTTAATTTATTACATTTTACTTAATGGACATTTAGATTACACATTGAGTGAACATGTAATTGCTGTTAAATATGTGTCTCCCTGATCATCTTTTTGTCTCTGCTGTTTCTCCTATCTTGACCCTCAGGATTTAAACCCAGTAATATTTATACAATAGGTGAGCAGTAGGTGCCAATTAAATCTAAATGAACATGGCTTTGGGTAGTGCTTATAATGTTGTTCACTGAAAACATTTTGATACCTAATTTGATTATTTCTCAAGTATCCAAACAAGAGCTGCTTAATCAAGATTGGACAAATAAATTCCAGGGTCCTTTTTTTCTAACAGACCTATGGTTCTTGCAAATGCCTGAAGGGGTCAGGCTATTGACATCAATAAAAAACTTACAGTGCTGGGCAGGATGCCCGGCAGGGGTGCCCTCCTGAGTCTCTGCCATGTTCTTCTAAGTTTTGGCACCTTTAGAAGGCCAACAATTCCCTGTCATTTATGCCCTGTAGCCCTGCTAAAGCAGTTCCTTCTCTTTGCACAACGGTCTTCAAGCTGAGCATACAAATTCTTCTTTCTGAAAACACTTCCAATCTTCATGATTTGCAATTTCTCTTTTTTTTTTTTTTTTGAGAAAGAGAGAGCACAAGAGGGGCTAGGCTCAGAGGGAGAAGCAGACTCCCTGCTGAGCAGGGAGCCCGATGCGAGACTCGATCCCAGGACACTGGGATCATGACCTGAGCTGAAGGCAGTCGCTTAACCAACTGAGCCACCCAGGAGCCCTGCAGTTTATCTTAAAACATTCCCAGTCTTGAAATAATGGTTAAATAACATATTTAAAACTATAGTCACCTATAAACCTGGTAGTTTAATTTTGATAATATACCTACTTTTTACTCTGTCACAATGGTTCACATTTTTCAATTATTTACACTGCATGCAAATCATCCAGAACTTTTCAAGGCCTTTGAGTTTATTACATGTAAAATCCATAATCACTTTTTTTCTCATAAAGGAGAGATGAAAGACTTATTTATCAGCTGAATTCAACGGCATGTGACAGGAAGATGGATGCTCTCTATTGAAGTACTATTTATGTATGCAATTGAAACATTTTTCTCCAATGGCCATCTTTATATGAGACCTATTTAAAAGTATGTCTTTTGCTGCTTCCCTTATCATTTCAATTAAAAGAAAACAAGCTTTTGTGTGAGTCAAATATACTCAGTATCTCTTCTCCCCACCCCATCATTCCAAATAGCACTTGTTTAGAAAACAGAAAATCCAGAGAAAACATGCTCTCCAATGATTGAAAAAGGTCCTACTTTAGGGCCCTTCATCAGTCTGCCCCTGATCTGTGAGAAGGAATTTTGATTTCAGGATCATTCTAAAGTATTATTATTGGAGAAGGGTTTTCATGATTAGCTTTTGGTTTTACATGAAAAAGTTTACAAGTGTTCCCATTCTCTGTAATATGATGGGAAGTGTGTGTTTATTTCTCATTCATTAGAAACACTATTGAACCCAGTTATAAGACCAAAACAAAATGGGAGATACTAGATTTGATGAGATGAGGGATGCTGAGAAGAGTTTTATTTCCCTTACTTAATTATTTGAGGTTGTGAATTGTCTTGAGACATGTTATGGGAGAATGAGGTATCTGAGTATTTTGACATATAATCAAAGGAAGGTAAATTATTTTACATTTTTAGAGCCAAGGACTCACTTTTTTTGTCTTTTCTATTGCTTTTCTTTTCTAAAACAATATCAGTTTTACAAAGTTTCCAAAACAATATCAGTTTTACAAAGTTTCCAAAACAATATCAGTTTTAGAAAGTTTCCAAAAAGACTTAGCAAAAAATTAGTGATGTTATTTATCACTACCATTTTCTCCCTTTTGTAAGTGGTCCCTTATCATTCTGGAAGCTATTTGAAAGCAAGGAACTCAGCATTCCCAGCAGAGAAAGTTGCCCAGAAAAATAACCCAAAGTATCCTCAAACTTTTGTGTGCCTAAGTATTTCTGTACAGGAATGTATATTGTACTTGATAGATGATTTAAGGAATTTTGGAGGATAATTTTGATTATCTGAGAATGTTATTTTTATAGGCAAATGTTAATAATGCCCAACACCCCTAGTGCACAAATCCACAATTCTGCTTCTCTGTTTAGGCCTTCATTTTAAGGAGAATAATTTGTAAATTTATAAGCAAAACTTTATATTATTTTTTAAAGATTTTTTATTTATCTGAGAGAGAGAGCACAAGAGGGGGGAGGGTCAGAGGGAGAAGCAGACTCCCTGCTGAGCAGAGAGCCCAAAGTGGGGCTTGATCCCAGGACCCTGAGATCATGACCTGAGCTGAAGGCAGCTGCTTAACCAACTGAGCCACCCAAGCGCCCCAGAACTTTATATTCTTTAAATCAATTTCTTTATTAGGTGACTGATTATTTCATGCTGTTAGGAATGTCATCTGTTTCCCCAACATATCAACCCCTGAACTGCATTCCAAATGTGCAGAGTTTAGAGGGAGAAATGAGAATGTTTCTCTGGAATGTGATATATTTATTTCAAAGGTAACTTACATCTGGCCTGGTGCCTCATGCCCTCAAATTTCAGGTTTCAGTGAAGATTTTCACCTTCTTGTTTTCATCCTAGGTTTTTCCTGCCTATCATACGTCTGCTTTTCAGATTAGCATTTACCTTGCTGTAGTCACAGGAGTGTAAATTTTCTTTTCTGGGGTGTTTTTATTTCTAAATCCTCAAGGTCTCTATCTTCCTGTAAGGGAGATTTTTGATTACTTTTTTCCAGGAGATTTTTGATTACTTTTCTCTTTAGAACTTTTGGGGAGCTGCGATAGTGCTCCTCCAGAGAAGTATTTTGTGTCATTCTCAGGTGTCTCAGGATGTTGTGTGAATCAGAAAATGCTGGAAAGGGCTTCTTCCGGTTTCTTTAGGGAAACATGCCATACTGGGCCCAGGTACAACAGAAGAGGTATTTTATACTTTCAGAGTCAATGTGGGGTTTCCTTTGGAAAAAGCAGTCAGGCCTGTAGGGGCAATGCAGTCTCCTGTGAATGACTGCTCGGATTAGAACTTTGTCCACACTCTAGTCACTTCCACACAGACCGCCAGGATTGGTTACAGGTGAAAACTGGTATGCAACCATCCAGAAGAACTAGGAGATGGGGAGGAGTAGTGAGTAAAAATTAGAGAAGAAAATCCTTGTGGGAGAGAGGTAGGTTAATCACAACTAAAAGCCAAAACGAAAAGGATTCTGATCTTCTAGTCGATTTTGTTGGAGTCTGATAAGTTCCTGGAAATCACGTTTTTGTTCTTCTGTGAATGTTCCAGGAAAAGCTGGCCAACATATGTATGAATGTCAACAAGGCACCAGCCAGCACTATGGCTCTGGCTTGTTCTGCCTCCTGTATCCATGTGATGTGCAGATCATTCTGTCTTGTGTGGGCACAAACTTTTGGGAAATGGAGGCTGCATCTCCATGATCTTCCCCGAATTATTTGGAACTGGAGTAAACAACACCGTGAATTTGTGGGCAAACGTTTTGTTTGTCTATCAGGGAGGATGGATTAAATGAGACTGACATCCAATTAGGTTGGTAATTTCCCCAGCTCTCTTCTATTGAAGTGAGAGGGTTATTTTGATACATGGAGAACTAAAAAGGAATATTGCTCAACTTTTCCTCTCCATCCCTTCATACATCTTACAAGGTTGAAAATGCCCTTTAATCTACTCCTTTTTAAAAAAGATTTATTTATTTATTTTAGAAGGGAGATGGCAGAGAGAGAGAGAATCTCAAGCAGACTCTGTGCTGAGCGTGGAGCCCTATGTGAGGTTCGATCCACACCCTGAGATCACGACCGGAGCCAAAACCAAGAGTTGGATGCTCAACCAACTTGTACCACCAAGGCGCCCCTAATCTACTTTTTGATATTAAATTCTAAAAGGGGTGGCTATGGCTTACTTACAGGAGTCTGAGTTCCTGAAAGCATTTTAAAATGCATCCCTCCAAATATGTCCAGTTCAAATGTAAATAACAAAGGCGTCTACAGTAATTATCTTCCTATGGGGCTGATTTTCTCAAATTTTAGGATGCATCAAAATCACTGGCAGAGCCTGTTAAAACACAGGTTCTTGGGCCCCAGTAGTAGAGATCATGATTCAGAAGGTCTAACATGGGACCTGAGATTCTGCATTTCTAGGGAGCACCTGGGGATCCTGATGCTGTTGGTCCATGGGCCACCCTGAATGGGTTTAGGGTATAGAAGGAACTTCCTCAGTACCTGATTCCTGTTTTGGTTACTCGCTGGCCTTCCAGTGCTGATAATCCTAATTATCTATGTTCCAGTAGACTCACAATGCAGTGGGGAAAGTCCTGACTTTGATGCACATGTATACTAAAACCTCATGAGAAGGAATTACAGTACTTTTTGTCAAGATGCCAGTGCAGTTGATAAATGAAGGAGCAAAAGGCACTCATATCAACTCGAAAACTGTCAACTTGTACAGTCTTTAAAGCTAGCTGAATGAAGGACAAAAATCCCCCAGTCAGAAAGTCAGCATTAAATAACTTTGTAAGGAAGTACTGCAGTGTTTCTCCAGAGGAATTTAAGGATGTAACATTTTCAATTAAATGTGAATCTGTCATGCAATCCTGAGCTGATTTCTGATAAAGCCTCAGAGAAAATGAGCTTGAGTCTATGGAACGGTAGTTGGGATTTGGTGTGTTTAGGGGGAAAAAATGCACTGGAGATAAAAGTCCCATCTAAGATAAGAATGTTGGAGGATGATCTACAAATTGGCAAAGGAAGCTCTCTGGAAGTGTTCTGAAAACAAAGCCACAGTAAACAGAAAAGCAGGATACACACATGATGGAAAAAAAGCCTGTTAGGAATGCAACACGGGAATACAATTAACAGCTTGCTATGCTCAAGGGTCTTTCTCTATATGGTATAATGAGGATATTATGTCACTCTTCACTAGAGGTTCTCAAGCCATGCTTGACTTAGTTTTATTTTATCAGACCACTGCCCTTTTGGTGATTTCCTATTTACTAACCTCTGAGTATTCTCTGCATTCTGTTTTTACACTTAGTCCCTTTTGGATTTAAGCAGTTTTTTGTTTGTTTGTTTGTTTGTTTTACAAATGCTCTGAAGTTTCCAAATCTATGCTGTTTAACGCAGAAATGAAACCAGGTGCCACCATGGGAAAATGGCAAGTGCTTAAGGCCTAACGACAATGGTAGCGACTATAATATAAATAATAATAGCTAACATTTGAGAGTTGTTATGTGCCAGTGTTTTGAAGATTTTTAAGTGTATCAGTTCATTTAACCCTCACAAACGACTCTATGAGGAAGGTGCTATTATCATCTGCTCTTTACACATTAGCAAAGTGAGGTTAAGTACATTGCTTAACATTGCAGAATGATCTGTAAGTAAGTATAAGAGCTAAGGATTTGAGAGCCCGTAAGATCAGTAGGATCAATGCTATAGTATTTGGAGCAATCCAGCTAAGCACAGCAAATATCAGACTGACTTGGTCCATGGCTTTCTAGCAATGAACCAACAGAATGTACCACCAAGGGAGAGTACAAAATTCCTTCTATCTCAAGTAGAAGCTTTTTGAGAATGAAAACAAATCTATAAGAAATTCATGATAGCCTAGCTGCAAATGTTGACACGAAGCCTCACTACATAAACCGTCTCACAAGGTACCATTTGTAAGACACTGATTTCCTGTGCTGAGGAACCACCCAGATTGGCCAGATGAGAGAAACTACAGGTTGGGTTGATGTTTTATAGCCATTTTAGGAAAAAATTCATCAAATCCATATGGGAAAATGGCCAATTATAAATAATACATTTTAAAGGAAATAAAGAAATCCTCCATACTTTTCTGCACCATATGATCTTGGTTAAAATACCATTTATTGGTTTTGACGAATAAGTAAAGTGAAATGGCATAAATGACCAGAGTAGGATATTTCCTTACCATCATTCTCTCTGCATTGTCCCTCAAATCCATCATACTTTTTCATCCTCAGTCTAATTTCTTCCATAAGCTACTAAAGTGGATAATTCCAACATATTTTTACCTGCATTGATCTCTCTCATCTCAAAAACTCTGCTGTCCCTGTCACGTCTCTCACACTGAGATGCCCTCCCTTGCACCAGCCTCCTCTGGGCTGAGTATGAGATGAAACCCAGTTTCCAACCCTGGGTTTCATCTATCCCTGGTGTCTCAGTTCTGGGCATCCATTCCAAACTGATCTTCCTGTGACTAGGATGAAGTTCTGACAGTCTGGTGGCTCATCTGTCCCGAACAAATTAGAATTAGAAGAAATTCACTTTGTTTTTCACAACTTGGGGCTCATTTGACTTTACTTATATAAGAGGCTACAGAAAATGTGACTGGATTATTTTGGCTTTTGAAGTGCAAAGTGCCCAGGTTCCCAGTAAAAACTAATCTGCCTGTATTGTCCCTTTTAGACCTAGAGAAAAAGTGCAGAGAGATATTTCTTTCTAGAAAATGACAAATATGCTGCCAGCTTCCTTTAGATTCAGTAAGAACAATGCTTTTAATTCTGCCTCCTGACTCTCTACATGAAGATCATCAAATAAGCAGATAGAACAAGAAAATGAAATTTTAGATATTATGGAAATGAAATGCTCAAATGACACAAATGACAATGGGCAATTTTCACATCACTCAATAAACTGAGGCTCTATTCAGCCCTTATTTATGCCATGAGTTATTTTGAGTTTAACTTTTTAAAAAAGAATATCAAGGAATGAAATTCTCACCCTTGGTTTTACAGGAGAGACTCTGCCTATCTAAAAAACTTCCAAGGGAAGAAACTAGCTACTTTGATGGGAAAAGGACCACAAACCCATGGGGATTCCCTACTGAGGAGTGAGAACATTGTTTTCTTTTGCCCCCAACTAAATAAACTCTTATAGAAGCAGTGCAACAGCATTTGGGATGATGCAGCCTCCTTTTACAAGAAATAACTTTCTTTTTAATATATTCCCTTGGGCACTGGGAAGGAAAATCTTTTTGCCTCTTAACTGCTGATTCAGTGACCTAAGAACTGGGTCAAAATGAAAAAATAATCCACAACTCTGCCTTTAGTTTGCTTAAGAGAAAAAGTGTCTTAAAAATATATATATATATATATAAAAATAAAATATATATATAAAAATAAAAATATATATATATATTTTTTAAAGGAGACACATACCTGAATCACAGGTAAATGGAATGCTGATAAATATGCTTTAATTTATGGCCTCAGTTATATATTTTTTGTTAGTTGTAATTTCAATCGATATTTGTAATTGACAATGTCCAATAACTACCCTTTTTCAAAAATTTGCTGTGGGTTTTTTTTTATTTTTTGGCCTTTTCTTGGGTTTTTCTTTATCATCTCCACTCTTCTTGGCTATGGAGAACCTTAATCTAAGTTTTCTGGAATGTCACTTTTTCAAGAAAAATGCAATATTTCAAATAATTCATTTAAAGTAAATTTTAAATATATAATTTTCCATGTGACTTAGTAATATATTGATGACCTGATTCTCAGTGTTGAGATGTTATTTTGTCTGTCTCTTTAGAGGTAGAGAACTTTACTCTTAGGAAAGATGGGGATTTCCTACTTAAACTTTTCCTACTTCTTGTTTATCCCCTATAAATTTAAATATATTACAACAGGGAAAATTTCTCCTTTCTTGATGCCTGAATTTATAGTTTCAACTGCAGTTCACTTTCAGAGTCTTCTGGATGGGAAACGATACTTAATAAATTGGGCTTCTATGAACTCATTCATAACAGAATATGTATTTTCAAGGTGAGCTACAACACAGATTTCAAGATTGTGTCTCTTTTGGAAATAAGCAGTTTCAAGGATGAATAACATATAAGACATGTCCTACTTGAGGGTTCTTTCTTGCCCTTTCTTGAACTAACTTTGCTTAGACAGAGCAGCCCTGTGTTGTTTGCATACGGAGAGTTAGAGAAGAGATTTAGTAAGATCTCGCTGGAAAACAATAACTGTTGCAAATAGAAAACATACTAAACACAAATGACCTAGTTTTGGGGGGCCAAGTGCATTACGCTTCACAGCTTACAAACATGATTTAATTTTTGTCACTGGAGCCATTTCTTTTTAGCCGACACTATTTATACGTATTTGGTAAAAGGTGCAAATTTCCAAATTTTGTCTTACGGAATAAAAAGACTTTTGGAAATGTGAAAGAGGGCACAGGGTGTTCACACATTATGACCGTTCCCTGTTTCCCACTGTCAGTGGCTTATTATTGGTGGTGTATTCTCATTTGGTCTGTCCTCAGAGGAATGAGGCTTCTCTTTCAGGCACACAGTCTTTTTGCTCCTTTGTTTTCCGTTAAAAAAAATCTTGCAAACACTTGGAAATAGGTAAACAAAGGGCTGAACCCCCCATGTATGGTTGCGAGACATAGGAAACCGTTTCCACATGAGGTGTGATCCATTTCTAGGGATTGTCATAAATAGCTATGTTTCCCAAATTCTATGAATTCAGTTCAGCTTAAAGCCTAAAATTTGAGTTTGGGGCACTCAATAAACACTTGATTGATTGGATTAAATTCTACCTTTCAAGATTTTACAATTTTTCCCTAGGAAGTGTGTTCTTGGATAGCTAAAAGTAATAAGTCTGTTAGGTTAACAATATATTGATTGGCAGAACCACGTCCTAGTCATGCCATAAAGATAAGCTTCTTTCCTGATTTTCAAACTTAGATCACTTTGAGAGTGCCTAATGTGTGCAACAGAGCCACCCTCACTCCTCCATAAGAAAGCTTCCTGTTAATTTCTCTGGCTCCTCTATGCTCACACTTACATTCTCCCAGGAGATCAGCTGCATAGTAGTTGAACTGGGTCCCTAGACATCTGCTTAGAGGCTTTAGTATAGGTTTCCAGGCAATAGAGAAGCTGCAAGGCAGAGCAGGGTTGAACTGGTGGTGGCTAGGAGGCAGTCTGTGCATGGTGACTGGCAAAGTATATAGGCACGTCTGCCCCTAAAGTGTCCTATGAACGTGAAAACATCCAGTGATGATAACTCATGAGACTGTTAAGAGCAATGAGTCGACTAATGGATGAGTTAGGGAAGCCAAGTGCAGAGACCAAGGGCGTTAGTTATAGGGCAAGAGTTAGCAGCAACGCTGTGAGCAATCATTTGCAATATTGTGCCCTTGGGAATTTTTAAAAGCTTTATGCTTCTTTTGGGACTCCAGGACAAGCTCTTGGAAGTAAACAGGGCAGTTTTTATTTTTCTTGTTGATGGATAAGGTTAAATGGCTTCTGTATTTCAATAGCAAATCCAGAGAAATCCTGAATTTAGACTATTAGGGAAGATAGTAGGTTTGGTATGGTCTTGCAATGGAAGAGAAGCCCCCTTCACCCTACAAGCCTCTAGAGAGTGGGCTGATGGAATGACACGTGGGTATGATACCCCCACAAGAGTGATGGGAGAGAACCTACTCAAGAATTTACAATACTTTATACTGTGACTGAGCACTGCATTGATTCTTTAATGACTAAAGTGCCATTTCCTGGCCTCCTCCATACAGTAGTAGCTTTTTAAGGATTTCCACACTTAATGGGATATGGGAAACCAAAAATTTGAGTCTTTTCTGCTGAGAAATGCTTAGTTAATTGCTTCTACCACTTAATAGGAGTCAGCTTCCCTAATGTATGTATCCAAATATGGACAATTGCCACTTTGGAATGGTTCAGCCCATTTCTTTCTTTCTTTTTTTTTACTTTTTTAAAAATTTAAATTCAACTAACATGTATTATTGGTTTCAGAGGTAGAGGTCAGTGATTCATCAGTCTTATATAATACCCAGTATTCATTACATCACGTGCCCTCCTTAATGTCCATCACCCAGTTACCCAATCCCCCCACCCAGCCCCCCTCTAGCAACCCTCAGTTTGTTTCCTATGATTAAGAGTCTCTTATGGTTTGTCTCCCTCTCTGATTTCATCTTGTTTTATTTATCCTCTCTTCCCCTATGATCCTCTGTTTTGTTTCTTAAATTCCACATATGAGTGAGATCATATGATAATTGTCTTTCTCTGATTAACTTATTTCGCTTAGCATAATACTCTCTAGTTCCATCCACATTGTTACAAATGGCAAGATTTCTTTTTTTTTGATTGAGCCCATTTCTTTAAGAACACATCTTCCTAAGGAAATAAAGCAAGGGCACAATGTGGTATATAGAAGAGAGGGTGGGCTTCTGAGTGAGACATGTCTGGGTTTGAATCCCACCCCTAAATAACCACAGTACAGAGGACCTGTCCCTTCACTGATCCTCAGTTTTCTCAGTTAATAATAGGAATAATATCCATTCTTTGCTGGGGTCTTGGGAAGACTAGATGAAATGAAATTATTTTTATTAAAATCAGTTGACATTAAAAAAGAAAACTCATCAAGATAAACGCATTGGATCACATTCTGCAGGTAAGATAAGACTGTCTCAGATAATAGATGCCATGGTTTTAGAAGATGACCCATAATATCCTTCTGGATATATTCACACTGCAAAAATTATTAACACTGTGGATTCATTAGAAGCCAAATTAAGCTGCTTTCCCATGCCATGCCACTGTCACGCAGGATGCATGCTCTGGGCAGATTTCACGCATTTTTGTCTTTGGGTTGGCAGAGCTGTCAAATGCCAGTTTTGAAAGATGAGGCTATCTACAGATGCTTGCATAACATAGTTAAGCAGAGAAACACAAATGAAAATATCCCTTGGTCATTCACTGTGTGCTAGATAGCTTCTGTTTGTGCTTTCAAATGCACTCTCCACCCTGCTCCCACCACCCTGGGCCCAGAGAAACCCATCTGTACATCTCCATCAGGGTTTCCTTGCCCTCTGATTTATGGCTAAGCTAAGTTAATGGGGATCATCAGCAGAGACTGGGAGATGAGAGTGAGTGAGCTCGGGGTATTTAAATCTTTTTCAACTCAAGACAGTATTTATATGGCTTACCAGAGTAAATGCATAGCTACTCATAGCTCAGTTGACTGGCACAAGCCCAGTCCAGTGCCAGGACGCTAAGGGCATTCCTATGTAGGCTTACCTGTAACCCATTAGTGACACACTGAGGCACTGCCTTAGTACACCTCGTACTGCCTATGTTCACAAGATGTGCTCAGTAAATTTCCCATAGATGTGAATACATTTTTTGAGTAGTAGTAAAAAGTCATGATTTGTTGTATAATTCTTATTTGGTTATGATTGAATTATTCCCAACCCATTACTACTGCATATAGCAATTACTTCCGATACCTGTATAGAAATGACACACCATGCCTTATGCAAAATTCCACTGTAAAAGTAAATCCGATCACACATGTAAATAGCTGTTTAAGTCAGACAACAGCAGCATGTTCACTATTTATGGGGACTATGTCTTTAAGAGTAAATCACAAGCAAGTCATGCAATGCTTACCGGATCCCTTCTCACAAGCTCTCCATTGGGTACGACTTCAACCAGGTGGATGATGATAATCATAGAATTCAGAATGTAAGTCAGAAACATGTTCTTGTGCAGAGTCACCCTCTGGCAGCCAAGGCTCCTGGAAGAAAATGTAACAGAAAGCATTAACCAGTGCCAAAATGTGGAAGGACCTGGAAAAAAAATATTTTGGTAATATTTGTAATATTTCCTTTAGCAATCAGTGAGAGACCTATAGGAATAAGTGAGGCTGGTCCCATCTTTAAGACTCATTACCACTTTACTGCCTGATTTTTACAAACAGTTTTCCAGTCACGGTAGCTCATAGTTTTCAGTCCTCAGGGTGACTTCATACAATAACTGAAAGAGTGAGTGATAAAATCACTTTTAATTATAACAAATGTCGTGAAATTAATTAAGAGAAGGACTCTTACAAGAGAAACCATTAGGGTTTGGAGTGTGCTTCAGATGAAAAGTTGAATATTCATTGATGTAACCAGGCAGAAATCATGTGGCAAATGGGATAACAGAGCATGAAGTCAGAACCAAGGCTGCCCTTGACAAAGTACTGAATTTGTGTCCCCGACCCATCCCAGACTTCATTAAGTCTCTGTCATTCTTCTCTTTTGCCATTTCTTCTAACATCTTATTTCTCATATTCCAACTAGAATCAACTCTGTGATTCTCCCTTTCCACATCCTCCTGATGGTGGAGCTGAGACACAGTCAGAGAATTCTAAATAGGCTCATATTTGATCTCATTATGAGGCATATTGTGGTTTGCATCTGATGAAACCCATCCAAGTGCTGCTGCTTGTTGGCATAGCCATTTCCCACCTTTTGGATACTAAACAATTTGTTGGATTTTTCATTCCTTGCTCCTCCACTTCATAAGCTTGTACATATGTATTTGTGTGAATGAGCACATAAATAAACATTAGTTTGAATATTCTATTTCACTTTTTGATGCAAATGGAGAGAGCCCTGCAGGATGGCTACAACAAAATTGGAATGATTATCCTTGATGAACAAAAATCTTGCATTTACCATAATTGATCCAGTCAAAAAAGGTTTAACATAATGTGAAAATTTAAAACATTCAGTCAATGATGCCAATGATTGATCACAGTAACTATTCCTAAAAAATCTTCATGGAAGAAAGTTAGGATTCCAGGAATTTTGAAAAGGGAATTCTGGGGAAAGATGAAGTATGAGAATGGTCTGGGTTTATTTACAATGCTTTCCTAAATTTCAAATCAAAAGAAAATGCAATTATCTGTAGTAAAAAGTAGATTTCAGTAATGAGGGCATCTGTTAGAGCATATTTTGATTATTGTAGCTACATCTTTCAACTTTCAGGAAGTAAAACCATTAATAAATTGTTAATACAGAATATTTTAAAATTTGCAACTTGTTGAGTAGGGATAGAATGCAGAACTTTATATCCAGGAAGGGTTTAGAGAAGAACTTCCACACACACACACACACACACACACACGCACACACACATCCATGTACTACTTTCTTTGGCAGCAGAAAGCTCTGTTAAATAAACCAAACCTAATTGGTTTTATAATAGTACTCTAAAAGTAGGTTGCAAACTTAAGGCTTTAAAAAGAAAAAATTATTTATGTGAAACATCATACCCATTTATATTGCATAAACTCTTCAATATTCCAACTGCTACATTAAACCTGTGACCTGCCATTTTCCATAGAGTCATACGGCATTTTATAGTTCTTCTCACTGGGGGGCAAATATCTGTGGTCTCATTATTGGATTCAGCCTGGCTTAAACCAACAACAGTTGACATTATACAGAACTAAAGAGTATGGAGGGGGGCGCCTGGGTGGCTCAGTCGTTAAGTGTCTGCCTTCAGCTCAGGTCATGATCCCAGGGTCCTAGGATCCAGCCCTGCATCAGGCTCCCTGCTCAGCGGGAAGCCTGCTTCTCCTCTCCCGCTCCCCCTGCTTGTGTTCCCTCTCTTGCTGTGTCTCTGTCAAATAAATAAATTAAAAAAACTTAAAAAAAAAAAAGAGTATGGATGAATGCATCAAACAGTGCCACTATTCTCGTGCCTGGTTTTCTTTTAACTAGGTAGAGTTCAATAATCTGCCGGTGTACGACATCAGTTTAAAGGACTGGTTAATGCTCAATCTAGTGTGTAAATCAAAAATATACTTCCTCTGCTGCTAGCTTATTACTCCCTGGCCCTTTTATCCCTGCTTTATTATGTTTTGCTCTTAACACCACCTCCTGACATAACATCTATCTGTTTATTGACTCTTATTTTCTCTTTTTTTCTCACCAGAGTGGGGGTGCTAAAGGAATTTGTTTTGTCCACCTAGAAGAGTGTCTGATGCCTTGCAGGGTTTGATACTCATGTTTTTAAATTAAAAATCTTTACATAAGAGTGGTTTTCTTCTTCAAGCTGTGACCAGTAAACAGGTTTCCAGTACATCAGAAAATTACATTAAATGCTAGATTGTCTCATACCTTATACTTTGTATCATACTGAACATTTGCCAAGTTCTTGCTATAGGTATTAGCTAACTAATATTGGACATTATGCTGTTGTTCAACAGTAGGGAAAACCTATATCCAGTGCAGTATTATGTACATAATGAGAAAATTATCTGGTTTAAAGCCAGATAAACTGTTAGTCTCCAAAGGAAGAATATGACTAGTATAGAATATGAGTTTCTGTGTCTTGAAGTTTCAATATAATTTCTGCTTATTGAGTTTAAAAAATTTTATTACACTTACTTGATGACATTTACACTCAGCTTTTTGAAGCAAGTTAGAGGTACTTTAAGTTTATTAAAATTCATTCAGTAATCCAACACATATTACTGTGTACCCATTTAATAATCCAACACACATTACCGTATGATTCAGACCTTCTGGTAGATGCTAGGGATATATGGGTGAACAAAACAGACAGCTTCTGTTTACAGGGACCTTGTATGCTACATAATTGTTTATTTATTCTTATTAGGATAACTGTTCTGAAGGAGAGGTATAGGATGCTAAAGAGATTAACTGAACTTAACATAAGTAATTAGGTATTCAGTTGTTCTCAGTGCAAATGTCTTGTTGCTTGAATGAACATGATCTGTCAGATCTGAAATGTCTTAAGTAGAAAATAGCACAAACCTGATGTTAGCTATACTTCATTCCTCTTGATGAAAAGAAATAGGTATTTAGATAGACCGAACATTGCTTCCTTTTTGAATGACAGGGAACCCCAAGTACTATAGATTCTCTAATAGCAGGATAAGACAACATAATCTACTTCTGTCTTGGCCCAACCAAAGTGTCACTCATATGTGAGGAAGAGATAATGATTTACTTAGGTATGAATCTCAAGATGCCATATTTTAAGGCTAAAACTAAATGTTATTTTCATGGTTTTAGTTTACCTGGTGTAAATCTTCCACACTAAAAAATGTTTCAAGTAATTGGGAGCCTATGTATGTATGTATGTGTGTGATTTGGGGGAGCTTGTAGTTGAGGAGGCATTGAATATTTGCCTTGAGTTTTGCAGATTGCATAAACCAGTTTGATATCACAGCATAAGGAACAGCAGTGTTCAGTTCTTTATAAGACTGTAAAATGAATAGAGATGTATGTTGGAAGGCAGGGGGTGTCTTTATTGCCTTGCATTGTCTCTGTTAACATTACATTAGCCATACCAGCACAAAAGAAGGATTTCTTTGAATGTGACTTTCAATACTTTGAAATTGAACATTCATTTCGAAGTCACATTCAAAGTAGTTTCAATAGTCACATTCAAAGTAAATAAGGAAAGAAGCAAGTAATAAAATAAGTAAAGGTTGTTTTGAGTTTACTGGTGCATGCAAAAATACGCGTTGGTATAACTGCTGTGACTGGTACAAGCAGTTGTAGCTTTCCTTTACCTAGAAACCCAATATCTTATACATCTTTCCTCTCTGACAAGAGACTTCATACCTTTGAATTTAGCACAAAATCCTTATCCTTAAGGAACTCCTTTTCAATCATAATTCTTGCTTCTTTTCCTATTACTTCTGTTCTATGAGTGAACAGTTTGCTAAGACGTGAGTGAGAGTTATCTTTTGTGTCCAGTCATGTCAGGGGTTGGGTTGGGCGAAAGGAGGCTAGCTATCTTTGGTGCCATTGATTTAGTGGTTTTTCTGGAGCAATAGGAAGGCAACCAGAGATGTAGAATAGTGGCTACTATACAAGTACAAGATAAAGTGTTATCTCTCCATCCACTATGTGGATGTGACAGAGAATACTAGGGCATACTGCGTGAGTAGAGAGGAATCAGTATTGCTTCTGGAGGTCCCTGTGGAAATCCTTCTTTTGTGCTGGTATGGCTAATGTAATGTAACATAGACAATGCAAGGCAATAAAGACACCCCCTGCCTTCCAACGTACATCTCTATTCATTTTCAGGCAAGAGTAATTAATATTCAAAATTTAACAATCAGTAAGGCATGAGTATCAAGTAGTCAAAATGGATGTTAATGAATGTTCGATTGTGGTGCTTTCTTGAGAGAAAACAGTGAGATGTTTTAGTAATTTAGGACGATTCCACAGAAATGTCAATTGATACATTCTAAGTGGAACTGATGGGATAAGTGAATTTAATTGCAAACTTGCTTAAATGGTCAGGGAACAAACACAAATAAATGGCCACTTATGTGACTTTCTCAAGACAGTCTTCCCTAAGGGTATCTTCATCTTAACTCTCTTGTTGACATTTACTATTGGCATCTAGTAGTGAGGAGTCTTGCTGAATAAATTTGATGTTTCTATTTAATCCCTCTCTGTATTGTTGCTCCTAACTATTTTTTTCCTGCAAAGAAAATGAGTATATATATGAGTAATTTCCTAGATTTTTAGCAGCAAAGTATTGGCAGTTCCACAGCCTCCCATATATTTAGTAACTTTAAATTCCTCTGCAGGCTTTCTTAGCCTGCTGGTTTGAGGGGGACACCTGCAGGGTTATTCCTTTTTATAGACCCTATAAGGCACATTTTATGAGTTGAGAGTGAGATTTCAATGGGATGATTATGAATGGGGCATTAGGTCTCAAAAGTGGAGCTGGGTGTAACTTCTCATTTTGGTTTCATGAAAGTTTTATGAAATTGATTAGATTTTGCAGAAAAACTCAAGCCTGGGAATGTAGAATTAAGCAAGGGAGTGATGATTATATTTTTGCTCAGGTTTCACACAGATGATACCATTTAAGCACATAAATCATAAAAGCTTCCATTGTAATATGCAGTAAAGACTTTAAGGGTGATGTTGAGCATTTGAAAACAATTCTGGGAAAATATTGGTAATTAAAAGATAAAACCCAGTGATAGATCAGAATTACCTTTTTTATTTTTTCACTCTTAATATTTATGAAATGCAAATGTACAGAAAAAAATCTGAAGATTCAGAAGCATACTTTAATTTTTTTTTCATACTTTAATTTGAAGAAAACGGATGCCCTTGATATTTTTAGTTTGGGTAGGTTTAAGATAAAATTAAGAACAAGTATAAAAATCAGATGTGACTGCTTTTAGATCTCAGCATGTGTGTTTTTCATATCCTAACCATCTCCGGTTGTGTGCACTCTGGAGAACAAACTATTTCAGTTTCTGTCTTCCCATTACCGTATTCAGATTATAAATCAATAAGACTTGATTTTCCTCCTAAGATTTAAGTTGCTGTTTGGTAGGCTTTTGGAATTGAGAGACAGAAGGACAAAATTAGATGCTTTCTAGACAATCTGCCCCCAAATTCTCTCAAGGGTTCAACCAGATTAATTTTGTTCTGGGTCTAACTGGAGTTGAGAAATATTTTACTTTACTTATGTGCTGCACTTTTAAACACACATCTTCAGTGGCTTCATACAGAAATGAGTGTTGAAGGAATATTCTTATTTTCTTAGCTGATTTGGCTCTCACATCTCATCACTTATTTAAGTGACTGCAGAAATAAAGAACTAAGAAATGTCTGCTTGACTTTTTTTTATCTTTAAACTCCTGCATACATTTATTAGCTGCACCATTACAAATTTGGGGGCTGTTTCTTTCAATTTTTTCCTTTCAATTTTTTTAATGGCTATATTAAAAATTTTAAAGGTTAGACTTTTAGTGACAGACTTTTTAATCAAAGTTGTATGGGAGCCATCATGATGTATTTATTCACCGTGGTCAAGTGCAGTTGAAAAATGAATAGAAATTCCAAGATTAATCATGCTATGTGTTTATTCTGATGCATTCTGATCATTATAATAGAAAATACTCTTCTAATTCTAGGAATTAATCCCTTATATCCTGTTGCTTTGTGTTTATCTTTCTCCAGTTAAACCATATATGGAAGGAGCTCATGTTAATTTAAATTATTATTTATTTGTTTACTATTATTTATTATTATTCAGTTAAGAAAAAATTGCATTCAGTTACATTGCTTGGTCAGAGTAAGAACCTTGACTATATAAGATATAGACCTAATGCGATAATGGTATAAGATGAAGACAAAGATTAAAAAGGATCAAGGGAAAAATAATAATAGTAGTTGTGTTCAGGGTGTGCTTACAGGTGATTCTCCCCTTGGCTTAATTTTCTTTAGTAGTATCATGATAATATTTTAACAAAAATCAAATTAAGATTCTGTTATACTATGTATGAATCACTGGATATTTAGTTACATTATATATTTAGTTACATTATCACATCTTTAAAGTGTGGAGGATTATTTGTAGTCTGAGCCTATGAAGGAGCTTTTCTTGACCATTTGTATAATACCACCACGACTAAAGAACATATTAGTTGAAGGAGACAGCCCAGTAGTATAGACATTAGTCAGAATTCTCATGAAAGGGTAATGTAGTGCCTCCTGCCTTTGATTTAAAGAAATCACACTAAATTTAGGACATTTCTAGGACTGAATTTAACATACATTAACACCTCACATGCATGATGAAGTCATTCCTGAAAAAACAGATTCAATGTTTTAAATTCTCCGTTATTTCAAAATCAATATTTATACCAACATAATCATTTTGCCATAGGTAATGCAATCAAGTGCACAGACATGGCCTCGGAATAGAAACCTCATTGAGATTTTACTCTTCAGAGTGTTAGAAGATAACTGTGGCTGAAGATGCTCAGTTTGCAAGGGCAAAACATTGACACTTAACTCTTCTTCCAGAGATTCTCCTTGGTCCCAGCTGAGTGAGTCAGGACCAGAAGGGAGCCTTACCTTCCTTCTATGGCTAAACACTATTCTGGGCTCACTAGCCACACTTCTCTTCCAGCCAAATCCACCTATGATAAACTCGTAATTAGACAAGGTGCATTTGAGCTTCTGGCCATGGCCTCCATATTTTAGGATGAGGGTGAAAGAAGGAAGAGGAGCCTCTCCTCAGTACCTCCTGCAACCTTAGCCATGGTAAGTGGAGCCTTTCACATGTTAACACAGTGTACCTATGGGCTCACAGGACTGTTTCATTTTGGGAAGAATCATATTACCTTTGAAAATTATCTGAATCCATCTTATTTTCCTTAGAGATAGCATTAAAAAGCATGTTTTAATTAATTTCATTTTCCTTGCTACTTCATAACTCCCAGTGCTGCATTTCTCTTGTGGTTTGCAGAAGACCACCCTTCCCCTAACTCTTGCAGTTTGCCATTTATTTCAGTACCTTAAAGAAGAAAATAAAAAGCAGATGCTATGAGGGTACTTACTTGAAAAACACGAAAATCCCCAGGGAAATCACCAAGGTGAAAATCGACAAAGAATGGCCCACGATAGCCAAGTAGTACAGAACGTATGCATTCTGGAACAACAACAACAACAAAACAGTTATAAAAATAAACAGGCAAATAAATGATAATAGAGGAGGGAAAATAGTTTCTATTTTTAATATCAGTGTAAACCAACAACTGTTCTCATCCTTTAAAAAAAATCTACTAAAATTATAACAAATGTTTCAGAGAAATTATATTGAATCATAGTATTTGGGGTTAACAGGTTAAATATTATAAGATTACCAGTTATATTAGAATATGCATGATGTGGTGGGAAGAACGTAAGACTGGATTCATCAGCGCTGTTCTTTACTTGGAGTACTAATCATTAAGTCTTTGTGTGACTCTCATAAGTCAGTCACTTCCCCCCTCTGGATCTCAGTAGTCCTCTTCTCTAAAATAATTTGGTCAAAACTAAATGATTTTTAAAACAATTATGTGCTGCTTATAAGAAACATTATTAACTACTGGGATGCAGAAATACTGAATATAAAAGGACGGGAAAAGATGATCTAGATAAACACTAACCACAAGATAACTAGTATCATATCATAAAGGTCGAGATGTTAAGTCAGGAAGACAAAACAATTTTTAATTTCTATTCACCTAATAATATAAACTCAAACCACATAAAGCATAAAGCAAAAGCTGATACCACTTAATAATCAATAGAACATATGGTACAAATGCAGTGTAGGTAAGTTGGATAATTTCTATGAGGTTTTTTAATTCCTGGGAGAATTGTGGCATTTATGTACAAAGCATTACCCTTCAACATTTGATTCTTGTCAATTTCCTTGTGAAGAGCCTGATATGGAAGCACTGATTCTGCTAAAAGGCTCTTGGAGCCTGCAGAGTCTTTTGTTTGGTGATGTGCATTAATGCTGGACAGAAAAAAATATTGCCTTTCTAGGCGTTAGAATTTCAAAATGAACTAATCAACGTCTCCTGAATTGTGGCTGTTGTACCACTTGATGGGGCATTTACATATTATTTGCCACTTTCACTGATAAACTACTCTCCTAACAGCACCCTTTTTATCCTTGCAGAAATGATGACCAAGTTGGAATAGTGGATTTATAGCTAGAGCTGATAAAGACTTCAAAATAGCTGATACTCCCTTTCTTAGAAAGTATTTAGGAATCTTTGCAAGAAAACAAATACTCAGCTCCTGTCTTTTCTCCCACCAATTCATTTTCTGGCTACTTTTCTAACTTCACCACTAGACAAAACCAGGAGTGGCACTTTCTAAGAGTTCTTCCTTTTAAATAGTTCACCATATAGATCCCCTTGCCATTTAAAATACTGTTTTTTATTTGGATATGCAAGCCATGCCCCTAACCTCTGTCACTATTTTATTTTTATCTCTGTATATTTTATTTCTAAGAAAACTTTATATAACTTAATTCATTTTCTTTCAGTTGCCTCCAGAATACTTTAAAAAATATTTATTCTTCTGAAATAAAGTTGTCTAAATGTGTAAGATTAAACCAACAGCTCATAATTTAGTTGCCATTCTTCGTGTCATTCTTAAGACTGAGAAGTGCTTCTTCTTTTTTTTTTTTTAAATAAATTCTAAGTTGGTTTCTCCACCTTTTTTTTTTTTTTTTTTTGCCTATATATAGCTGGAAGATTTGTGCAAAGAATTTCAATCATTATGTTAGGTTCTTGGAGGGGAACATTTATTCTTAAAGTACTTTATTTCTATTTTCTCAGACATGGCCAGAGTGAGGTCAAATATGGCAGCACTAAGAATTATTTATTTGGATCTGCACTCTTTGTAACAATTCAGGTAACAGGTTTATAATTTTTTTCTGTAAAATCATAATCAGGACTCATTCAGAAATTCCTTGCTTGGTGACATGTAATTTCCATCAGATCTTATTAAGTAAATAGCTCTCCATTAGGATGTAGACATGCATCTGATTCTCAGGGGGGTGACTAAGTAATTTGTGAAGAGGTGACGGGATTTGGTGCCCCCAGCCTGTGTCTGTGACAAGATATTCCTCTGGTCTCTAGTCAACTGGTCTCTAAGCTACCTATTCGTCTTGTTTACTTTTTGTTCTTGCTTGTTTTGTTTTAAACAAAAGGAAAATTTTCTATACTCCTAAATCTGCTCTATAGCAAACAGAAGCACTGATGGGCTTTTAGCTTCCACCTTAGTAATAACTTAGCATCCAGGCCTATCTTTGAAGGAAACAATAGGTTTCCGTTGTAGCACCAGGGCTGCCCAGGGATAGCCTGTGTGGTTAAATACTGACTGACCGTTTCTGCCAGCACGGTGGGGAGAGGAGGCTGATTGTGCGCTTAGTGATTTTTTTCAGATTTCTCATGCACTTGGAGAGTAGGTATCTGGGTTTTTCCCATTGGCTTAAATGTTTCCGAGCAGAGATGATATTATGAATATTTAACAGATGGTAAGACACAAATACCAACAAAGCAGAATGGACTAAACTGCCACACCTGTATCAATAGGTAGATGAGAAGCCAGATTCTAAGGGTTCCTTCAAGACTGGATAGTAAGACTATAATGGGCGTCTTGGGGCAGGGAAGAGGAGGCAACTGTCACTTTGTGACTTGGGGGAAAAGATCTGTAATTTTGGGACTCTTCCGGTAGAAGAGAGATCTTAGAGAGTCCCTGGAAATGCTGCCTAATATCTGGCATCATGGGGAATCCCATCTCTCTTCCATGGACACTATTTCCCTCGTTATGAATGGCCTGATTCTCATGGAACTCTTTGATACCAAGTGCCAACCAAGAAGTAAAATGTCATTTTCTCTAATGCTAACTTCACAGAGTCCCTAGAACTCACAGGCATGATCTGATTTCCTTCTATAGAATAGGTTGGCTTCTTGGTAGCAGGTATTTTAAAGTTATGCATTCATTTCTATGTAAAAATAATGGCATTCTCACCCAATACCGAAATGTGAAATAGAACCTACCTTCAGTTTCTCAGGAGTGAAAGCATTACACATAGTGTAGTTGGACCAGGTTCGATTGTTCTCAGGATGTTTATACCAATCCCCGTTCTCATCACAGTATTTTGTAACCTTTTCTGTTAATGAAACGTAACAGTTATTACGTTGTGGTCTCAAAATACCAAGAAGGAAAAATAAAGCTTTATTAAAAGCCATTCCACAGAGTTAATCACTTTATAGAACTTGAATGTGAATATAGGTCAAAGGAAACTACCCTGAATCATGCATTTTATAAGATGTTAGAGTATGTGTTGTCTCATTTTATCTTCAGCAAAGCCATGTAAAGCCGATGTTGCTATCTCCACTTTATATGCGGGAAGCAGGGAGTGAGAGAGGCTATAGAGTTCGAAGTCACTAGAGAGTGGGTCAGCTGGGATTTAATATCGGGTCCATCGCACTAAAAAGTGCTACCTATACCGTGCCTCCTATTTTTTAACAAACCTTACGTTTCTGATTTTAGAGAGGAACTATGTGAAAATGGCAAGACCATACTTTTCTTCATTTATATGCAATATATATTTATTAGGTTGACTGTATGAAACTGCAGTTTTTGTGGGTCAGATGGTCAAATACTGGCAATTTCATATAGTTAAGTCCAATAAAACAAAGAAGTCCTAAACTAAAGGATGTATCAAGGAATCATTTTTATGCTTCTCAAAAAGATTTCATTTGAATCATTTCTCTTGATCCCACAGAGGGCATAT
The DNA here is from genome assembly GCF_054177405.1 of Leptonychotes weddellii. Lineage (NCBI taxonomy): Eukaryota > Metazoa > Chordata > Mammalia > Carnivora > Phocidae > Leptonychotes > Leptonychotes weddellii. The sequence continues at coordinate 63,929,999 of NC_138380.1, read as the reverse complement.
TAGGGATTTATAGATTTAGCCTTCACCATTTACTTCTTGAATCAACTCTTAGGTGATAGTGAAATTTGCTGATTTGGCTGGATTGGCATATTAAAGATCTCTACTTTGCTATGGGCCGGGTGTTGTGCTAAGCACTTTGCAGAATCGTCTTCTTCAACGTGAATAATGGCCCTTTAAGATGGGTATTGGTCTTCCCATCGTACATATGAGGGAACTGAGGGTCAGAGAAGTTAAGTGAATTCCCCTTCCACAGATAGCAAGTAGAAAGGCCAGGGGTCAAATCCAGGTCTAGTCTATTTGATTCCAAAGCTATTGCGGGGCTACTAAGCTCTGTATGAAGCTTCATAGTCCTGCGGCAAAGTTATCTACACTTCATTCAGTGACCCAAAGAATCATAACTAATTTGGTTGACTGCAAGATAGTATTAAAATTCGAATCTGATTTGCTACACAATTGGAAGAAAAAAAATTGAATTAAATAAAATAAAATAGAAATAATGAACAAGTGAACGTTAAAATGAATGCACTTGCCAAATTTAATCTGAGTTATTCAGACTTTCCCTAGTTCTCCAAAGTACCTCTGCAATGTGTTTATTGGCTCAGAGATCATATAGTAACCCCAAATTGGCATAATATGCAAACAGATTTTACCAGTGTATTTGGAACCCTCAAAAATTTTTGAATTTTGATAATTTTTTGGGAAAAATATTTTTGAAGCATTTTTCTTCATTGGCAAAGGTAAAGAGCTGTCACACCAATGGATAACCCTTTTATGTATGACTTCTGGGGGGTTTTTTTTGTTTGTTTATTTGTTTTAGCAGAAATGTGGAAGTCTGAATCACATACTAATATTTGGAGGCTACTATTATTGTTTTAAAGGCTAAGAAAACAATTCATGTAAAAAAACTTGTCTGAAATATCACTGAGGTCTGATAATATTTAAAATAATTTTCTATCAGTAGTTCTGGTTAGTCGATCAATATGCTAATGGCTAGTATGAAAATTCTTTTATCTTTGGCAGTTTTTAAGTGTAATTCAAAATTTTTTATTGTATGACTGAAACAGGTACTACCAAACTAAACACAAGATTCAAACTAAAAATTGTAGATTTGCCTGTATGTACTCCAACAATTATTTCAAGTGGCTGAAAAAACACATTTTTCAAGCAAAAGATGTTTTCAAGAAACCTATTAGAATCATCATTGCTTAATGTCAATTTGTTAGAAAGTTAAATAGAAAAATTTTAAATTGTGAATTTGCTGAGACAGTCACTGGACAAAAACTATTTAACAAATCACCATTGGACACCAACAATATTTCAAAAAGGGTTAGCACTAATCAGCATAGAAAAACTGATATTGATGTCGATGATGACCATTCCAAGCTTATTTGCTATTTTAAAGAAGTGGTTTGTAATGAAGCATTTTATCTTCTATTGTCAGAAAGTAGCTTATTATTTTATCAAAAGGAAGTTTTAAACAAAGTTATTTAGCTATATAAGGCAAAATATATTCTATGGAGGAGGAAGAGGTGTTCCTCCTGAAAAAATCCATTCCAATCACGGACAAGACTGTAGGAGATATTATTTTGTTCCGATGTCACTAAAGTCTGGGTCTAGGCATTTCCTGGTTCTACCCATTGCGGCTATAAGAACTTGTCCTCCTCCACCTGGCAAATCTTTCAAAATTCGAAGAAAGGATAGGTCTAACTTCCTTTTCCAAACCAGACATCCCCATTTACTCACACTACACAGCTTGGTGTCCCTTCACAACCTAGAGCCACTCTGCATGTGCTCCATTTTGGTATTTCCCTCTGAAGTATTCTAAGTTCGGACTGCCCCATGAAGAGGACAGCATGCTTATTTCACTCCAGATCCACATGGGGGAGCTTTTTACAAATTCTGAGGCCTGAACCCCAGAGATTCAAATTTGCTTATCTGAAGAGGTAACCAGGCATCAACATTTTAAAAAAGCTCACCAATTCCAAAGGCTATCAGGGTTGAGAATCATGGTCCTAAACCATATGTTGACCTTCTTGGCTCTGTGCCATTAATGTTGATTGTTTGACATTAAGGGCAGAGCCTTAAGTACATCCTTGTTAAATGTGCTTTTTACATTCTATCATATTCCTACAGGCTACCAGCCTCTTTTGAATTTCAATGCCGTTATTCACTCTATCATGACCTGTCTTTTACCAAACACTTCGTCTAAAATGAAATCTCTGTCATTTCATTAAACTGTTTTATCATTAAAATATAGCACTGGGTCAATGGTAAAATCCCAACGAATTTAAGTTTGTTGAATATAGATATTTTTAAGATGTGCTTTTCTTTTGAAGTGGATTTGTCCCCCACTTGAGAAGGTTCTTTCTAAAAACCAGGCTGATAAGATGGATCTATGCCTGGAAATCCCTGTTTTGCTGACCAAAACCTTGCCTTTTAGTCAATAATTACAGCCACTTTGGCAAGAGCCCATTGCTGCTCTGGAATGGCCTTGTAGCCTCTGTTGTAGAAAAGCTCTTTATGCCAATCAAGTTATCTCTAATGTAGTTGTCAAGTCAAGATGAATGAAGCATCATTTATTGGGAAGAGTCAATAAAAGCCAGAAAGATGATCATCACACAGCACTGAGTTAGAGTTTACAGGAAAGTAGTGCTGAGCAGGGCAGGACACTCAGACCTTCCTCTTTGCACAATGAAAATTTTCAGAAGTGGCTGCCCAAACTGGTTTTTAAAGTAGTCCCCTGTAATCTCATTTTCATTATCTCTGTTTTACTGGGGTGGAACTTTGGATCTCATCCTTGTTGGAAGCACCAAAGCATCTTAAACACTGACACAAGGATAGACTGATTTCTCTGCTCTAATCTGGATTCCAGAAACTTTCTTGCCTAGATTTTACCATTTGATGATCGTTTTTCTATCTTAACTGATGTTCTCACTTTTGGTCTATGCAAAGTAACCTCTTGTCATTCATACTCAGTGAGCAAAGGTAAACAGATGGGCTGGTTGACCCCAAAATGTGGTAGAAACTCTGACCAAACAACTCTTGGAAAAATCTGAAAGGCAAGGTTGTTTTTCATCATTTCTTATGCATGAAACAAACACTGATTCCTCTTTTCAAAATGCTATTTCTAGTCAAGACCAGATAATGCAATGAAGATCCTTCTTTCAGGACCTTGGCATTCCCTTCCACTGACTGAATGTTCTAACTCTCTTCCATGGAACCACTTCCAAAAGGATACTGAAGGAAAGAGAAAGATGAGCACTGTGAGGTGTGGAGGGATTACTGTGTTCTGTTATATCACATCCCATCAGACGAGGTCTGGAGCTTGAGGTGGAAGGACCAGCTTCATGGAGCCCTGCCCCACAGCCAGCCAGTTCCACATCTGGAGCAACTTAAACACGCTCTGCAGCCTCAGGCTCACTCTACTCTCAGGAACAAAGCTCACCTGTTAACTGGGGCTTAAGTGGTGTGCCTGTAGCTTAGGTTCAGCATCTGAGTCTCTCTTTTTTTTTTTTTTTTAAGATTTTATTTATTTATTTGACAGAGAGAGACACAGCGAGAGAGGGAACACAAGCAGGGGGAGTGGGAGAGGGAGAAGCAGGCTTCCCGCCGAGCAGGGAGCCCGATGCAGGGCTCGATCCCAGGACCCTGGGACCACAACCCAAGCCGAAGGCAGACGCCTAGCTGACTAAGCCACCCAGGTGCCCCCTGGGTCTCTTTTATAACTAAGATGTATAGTCCCTTTTCAGTCTCTTAATCTCAGTTAATATTTCAATGGGACAGATTTTCTATCTAGTTTCTTGGAACAGAGTTTTTCTGGACCCAACACCTATAGTCCCTGAAGCTGGCTGGCTACTGCTTTTTACCCCTCTGGTACCCGCCTTCCTCCACTGTATCAGTCTCATCTGATTCTGCGCTCCACCTCCCACCGCCGCAGCTACTCAGTGTATTGGTTGAGCTTTTCTGGTATCCGCCACTTTCCTATCTGGACTTTCTTTATTATTTAACACATTTTCATCTTGGCTGCACATTTTGTCACAAGCAGAACTTTAAAAGATCCTCGTGCCCAGGTTATACTCCAAACTAATTCAGAATGTCTGGGGTGGTACCAGGCATCAGGATTTTGTTAAGTTTCCAAGATTCTTAGCCAAATTGAGAATCAGTCACTACTAACACCTATCCAAATCCATCCCCTGATCCCCATGTGTCTAGTCTCTGGATTGAGGCTGTTATACAAACAAATTTTATCTCTTTACACATTCCTTGCATTGCTCCTGACCACTAGCCACTGGGCATCTTGGATTCCAGACCTCTAATCTTTTTGGATAGCTGATGTTTCTGAGATACATCCCATCAGCCCCCTTGCTTCTTACTTACTCCACTTGGTAGCTGGTACTCCTAGACCTTTATCCTGCCTATGCATCCTGATCCAACTTCCAATTATACCAGTGTGGCTAGATTGAGGCCTGAAGGAAAAACATGTCTTCCCTAGGAGGTTCTAAAAGTACTTCAATCTGCACAAGTGTGTATGGGGATTTAGAAGTACTGTTTCTCAAATGCTTTTCCAAGACTGTTGCACTTACTTATAAAGAGAGGGTTAGGTAAGAGCTCAGGAGACTTTGTTCACTTGCAATTTTGTGTCAAATATTGTGTGAGTATATAAATTTAGATAATATATATGAAAATGTTTTAAAAAGTAAAAAATGATACTCAATGAGAAGTACTCCTATGTTACTTTTATAGCTAAAATGAATTTGGTGTCACTTACTTACTTAACACACATTTGTTGACTGCTTGTGTTGTGCAGGGCATGGAGCTGGATGTTAGTATGATCCATTCATTGTAACTTCATTAGTCTTATTTACTGAACATATATTAATAATCTACTGTTGGAACAGAAATCTAGCAAGTGTCTAGAGTTACCATTTTCTGATTTAGTTTCCCTTACACATGACAGTTTTATATAACTTTCAGTGTTATATAAAATTTCCGTTGTGTGTGCTCTATCAGTCCTGTATACCCAAAGTCTAGATCAAGTATTTGCATAAGCCACCAAATGTGCGACAGTTGAGAACTGAAAGATAACCACATTTAAGTAAAACTTCACAGAGTTAAAAAAAATTAATTTAAAATTTTATTAAAATTTAATATTAAATATTTAAAATATATAAAAATTTAACTTTCATTTAGAATTAAAGACCAATGTGCTCATCTGACCAGTAACGTGACCTACAAAATAAGGAGAGCTTGAAATATTTGTACAACTCAGTGATATTTCAAGTAAGGAAATGCTTCAGAAAGTGCTGAAACATGTAGAGTATGATTAGATAGGTATCTTTTATATCTGATTTTTTTTTTCAGAATCATGAAAATTCTAAAAGCTTCATAGCCAAATATGAAATAAAAAGAAATATTTTACCTGTTGGATCAAAGTCTGGAAAATAATCTGGGCAGTACTGATGGGACAGTACTCCAGCTGGTGTATCATCCCAGCACAGCCATCCATCCCACGTGCGGTTGCAATATGGACCTGATGATTCACAAAGAAATTGGAAAAAGTTGGAAAAAGCTGCAGAGTCATCAGCAGGATTTAACAGTGTTCAATAGGACCTAACTATTTAATAGTTATTCTGGAATGCTCTACATGCATATGGAAATATGAAAAAGAACAGCCGCAGCAACAAAACAAAGATTTTAATCAAATTTACATTTTTATAGGGTTTTCTCCATTTGCTCTTCAAAAGACACACATGTCATCTGTATGGAATCTTTCCTCCAAAATCTTTCCTTTAAAATATCTCCAGAAATGCTGCAAAGAAATCTTGTGAAAATATATGCAATATCACCCCTGGATAAGAGGCTTACTTTGAAAAAAACTATATAGCTTTAGAACATATACAGCCTACTAACCATTAACCTTAAAAAAGGTTGCCTTGGATGGCTCTATTCTTTTTTTTTTTTTTTAAAGATTTTATTTATTTATTCATGAGAGACAGAGAGAGAGAGAGAGAGAGGCAGAGGGAGAAGCAGGCTCCCAAGGAGCAGGGAGCCCGATGCGGGACTCGATCCCAGGACCCTGAGACCATGACCTGAGCCAAAGGCAGACGCTTAACCATCTGAGCCACCCAGGCGCCCTATTCTTTTTTTTTTTTTAAGATTATTTTATTTATTTGCGAGAGAGAGAGAGAGAACACACACCCACAAGAGCAGGGGGAGGGGCAGAGGGAGAGGGAGAGAGAAAATCCTCAAGCAGAACCCCTGCTGAGTGCGGAGCCTGACTCGGGGCTTAATCCCACGACCCTGAGATCATGACCTGAGCAGAAATCAAGAATCAGATGCTTAATGGACTGAGCCATCCAGGCGTCCCTAGGATAATTCTATTCTTAATCCAAGGGTTTAAGATTCAATTGTTCAAAATTCCTATTGGAGATGCATTTGTAGACAGTTAATAGATTACGTATAAAACTAGTCTTATTATTTTAGAATCACACTTCATTAGTGGCTAAAATAATGCTCAGTTTGAGCAGTTTATGTATTTATCAGCATTGGCTCCAAGTAGTTTCTCCCTCCTTTCAAAATTTAATTTACCCTAAAACATGAAGATTTGCCTCTATAAAGCTACTCAAAAGAATAAGCCTCAGGCTTTGAAGTCAGTTCTAAGAAAGGAAGGAAAGAAGGAAGGAAGGAAGGAAGGAAGGAAGGAAGGAAGGAAGGAAAAGAAAGAAAGAAAAAGAAAGAAAAGAAAAAAAAGAAAAAGAAGAAAGAGAGAAGAAAGAAAAGAATAGAATAGAAAAGAGAAAAAAGATTAAAAAAAGAAAAAGAAAATAAAAAAGAAATCTTAAAATACTGATCATAGTACGAAAGTTCAACCTCTGATTAAGACTGAAGTGAAGGAGGCTGTTCTCACTTGGTCTCTGAAAATAGTTTCATTTGCTTCAGAGGAATGGTTTGTCTTTGGGCAGAGCTGCATCTAATGACTTTTCAGGTTCTTAAAAAACACTGAAACTACTGCAGACGGAAGAATAACATGTATCTGTCTTTTAATTGTCTTGAGTTTTGTTTAAAGGAAAATGCTAAAAATAGGAACTAGAAATTAAAACTTTTAACAATTTGAAGGCAAACCATGCGTAGAAACAGAATATACTTAAACGATATTCCACCCTACCAAGCAGTGTTATCTTAGAATATACAAGGGTGTACATGATCTTGTTGGGACTTTTCAAATGCTTTAGGGGACAGGGGAGAGAACTGAAATGGATGTAGTAATGTTTGGCCATCTCATAGCCTTCTATAGCTAAGAGAATGTGCTTGGCCCTGAAAATATTTGTACAGTCACATAGAGCATTCTAGAGAAGGTGATAGATAAACAATGCCTGCCTAGGAGAGAGCTTGTATTAATTCCTCTGGGAACTGGGGATAGAAAAGAGGAAGGAATAGCAGGAGTTGCCAACCCATTGACAGTTAAGGGAAGATACTGCCTAATTAACCCAAGCAAGACAGGGTTTTGACAGGATTCACCTGAGGCTAATTCTCTGCCCTCTATTTTCCACTTCCCTTCCTGTCATTTTCCAGTTCCTCTCCATCACTTAGCCCTGTATTGTTCCTCTTTGCCAGGTGTGACTACTGAGTTATTGTAGTAATTTTGTCATAGGTGCAGCTGTTAGTCCAAAACCAGTTGGGTGAACTTAGGCAAAGAAAGTAGGCATGTCTCCAGCATGAAATACACAAACATACCATAATTTGAAAACCACTGTTAAAAATGCTGGCATATTAAAATTAGTCAACACATATTTATCCATGGAAGGAAATAAGCCTTTAATGATATTTGAAACACATATTTGCATACATCCTTCTTTTTACCTTCTCCTTGGTATGAGGGTAACTGCTGCATGCGGTCATAGCATTTGTACTGTGCATCCGACATTTTCTTTCGTCCTAGGACGTACAGAAATGGCTCGGACTCCATATTGGGAGGATAGGTGTTATTTGAAGTGGCAGGAAGAATCGGGGTTGGGTGCTGCGTTAAAAAGAAAAATCAGTTACTTATACAGAGTGGGAATGGGTGTATACAGAAATAAATGAAACAATCAAAAAGTTTGAAAACATTTTCCTTCATGAGCAACAATTACGAATGGTCTCCATGTAGGATGTTTTTCTTCATAACTAAAAAGTATATTTATATTTCATCTACAAATTCTACCTACAAATTTCATATTTGCATTCATCCCATTCACTACTGAAAATGTATAGTGCCCACCCAAACTCATGTACCTCTTTATCATATAAGATTGTTTTAATTTTATTATCACTGTAAAGTTTAGAAGTAAACAAAACAAGTAACTGATTTCCAAAAAAAAATACTAATATTAAATCAATTTTGCCTTCTTTGGAACCTCTAATAATCATGAGTCATGCTATTAAAAATAGATATATTAGTGCAATAAATGAGCTTTTATATTAGATTATTTCAGCTTTTTAAAAATTTGTGCTTAGATTATGTACACTGACAAAATTTCACCCCAGTTATTCCATAGAACAAACAAAATCTGTTCTTCTGAGATATTCTGCATTGGATGATCGGCCTTAATATGTTTAAATTGGCTTCATCAGCTGATGACCTACACAGGGTTATTTATTTTCAATGCTGAAAATCAATGTAAATCTTAAATATTTCTCCTAGCGCTTCTGCATTTTTGGTACAGGCTGACATTGGTCATGATCACCGTCTACCACATCATCCTAAGTTGTGTTTACATAGATTTCAATCTCTTTTGTGGCCATGATGTTTTTGGTGGTGCCTGAATCCGTGATTTTCTATATCCATGTTCTGCATAGAGACTTTTTTCAGAGAAGACTGCAAGCTTCAGCCTGCACTGACTTTTCTTCTTCTGAAGTTAGAACACTCCTTGCTCTCTTTCTATCACACCTGTTAAACACACTTTTTATTTGGCCTTATTCTGTCTAAATTATTCTAAGATTAAAGTTTCCCCAAATGTATCGATGGCAGAAATAGTGTTATGTACTTTTCTCTATGCCTCACAGTCTCTAAAACAAACTCATTTTTATTAAGTTGGACTGTATACATCAGGCTACTCATAGTAGGACTGCACTGTTTTCCAGCGTATGTCATTGTGTAGACAGGGCGTCCTGTCCTATAAGATAGCATGGTGCTAAAAGCTAAACTGTGCAATGCATAATACAACAACAATTCAGAACAGACAGAGGGCATGGAACAAGATCAGTCAGGGATGACTACAGACACAAGGTAGAACTGGAATTGGACTTTGAGTGCCTGCACAGGGAGGAGAGGGAAGGCTTTCTGGATGGAAGGAAAGGAATGCGTCTAAGTCCTAGAGGTAGAAAATGGCATGTGTGAGTCACTGTTAGGAAACCATCCTTCCTGGAGGGGAGTATCTTTGGGGGTTAGTAAGAAATGGAGTCAAGGAAGATCAGATAACACAGAGCCCTGAGAAAATGAATACAAAGTGTGCGGTGCAATGAAAGGCTCAATACATTTTAGCTAATGTTATTACAACATGACAATAAAATAAAGATGTCATGCAGGTTTTTGATCAGTGAAGGCTGCGAAAGGAGAGTGTTAGTAAAATTCATGTGGTGGGCGTCAGATGTGCACAGATCAGAGCTGGGGAGGGAGCCAGGAAGCCCAAGGCAGGGACTAGACCACCACAGGAGGGAGCAGGGAAGTACAGCCCTCAGCACTTTCTCAAATAACAAAAAGATGTATTTGGAATATACGGAAAGGAGAACAGTTAAGAGTCAAACAGCTCTGATATTTTAACCTACATAATGGAAAAAATGGGAGTGCCCTGAGAAGGGAGAAGTTGGGAAAGGGAAACCTTACTGGGGGAAGAAGGTAAGTTCTCTTTTGTACTTGTTTTGAAGGTGTCAGCAAGCCGTCTAAGTAGAAATTGCTTGCAAACAGAAGAGGGTGAATACTTACTACTTATAATTCCAGATGGATACTGTGAAGATGGCTGATACTACTCTTTGAATATTAGGATTATTTCTAATTTTAATGCCTCTTGGATGTATGACAATGAAAAGAGAAATTAATGTACTGACAGAAATTATTTAAAATGTACAAATCCTTTACCCATGTAGTTGAACATCATTCTGTTGTCATATGACCCTTTCTTACTCATTTCAAGACCAATCAGTTGGCAAATAGTTATTATTCGCTAGTAAGTCAAGCATTATGCTAGAAACTGAGGATACAGTGCTGAATAAAACACACATAGATCCTGCCCTCCAGGAGCTTACAGACTAGCAAGAAAGACCAACATTATAAAATATTTTCTGACACCAGAAATTGTGAACGGTAAAGAATCATCAATCACTGAATGCTCAGATACTCCTTCAGGAATTGGAATGTGGTTTGTGAGTAAAAAATACATATTTTGAAGCAATTTCATGTTAAGGCTTCATTTTGGATTGTATGAGCCTACATTTGTATGAAAGCACGTGTCTGTGTGTGTGTTAATAATCTCACTAGAGATCACATAACCATGGTCTTTAATAGATCATTGTGTCCTCACAATAAGAGATATTAATTATAGGTTAACCCTGTGCATCTATTTTAGATTCTTTGTGGCTCTATTCTTAGAATCTTTCATTGACACGAGAATTACCATTTCATATAATTTATTTATGGGCCATTTTCTCACCACATTCAAATCAAATTAGAAGATGGAATGTGATGTCATATATAAATATTTATATTTTAGATATTAGGGACTATTTTAAGTTTGGCATTCCTTCCAGAAGTAATATTCTGAATTCTATCTTTAAATTGACTGGGCAACCAGTTAAGAAATGTTCCTGGAAGCCATGGGGAGGCATTATGTGCAAGGATATCAAGAGGAAAACCCTGTGCTTGTATTTTTCAATTACAGCATTATTTGTTTTAATGCAGTTTTAACATCAGTAACAGTATAGATATGACCATTTGAAAGAGCAGGTGTAGTTCACGTAGACGATAGTAGCATCAATCTTACCATTCTTGCAATATTGAAACAAACTCCAGTGAACTTGGTTTGGAGCCTGGTTCAATAGAGATTGTTTCAACACTGAAGGAATGAGAAATTAGAACTTCTGTCGTAGATGAGCCATAGTGATCTGAGTCCGCTCCTTGTCTGGTTCGTGTGTGAGCACTGACGATGGAATTTTTCCAGTGGTAACTGAATGTTTCAGTGATTTTCTTCTGAAAATAACATACACATTGAGGCATTCTGTCTATGTATGTGGGCATAGACAGATTATTATATATATATATATATATATATATATATATATATATATATATATATAATTCCAACAATGGAATTACTACTGCTTGACAATAACACATATAAAAATTTCATAAAGTTCATTGGACACATAAACTTTTTGCTGATGATTTTGTACCAATAAAAATGGCTAGGAGGTAGTGTAGTTTTCAGCAATATAGAGACAAAATAGAAGCCTAGTGATTAGATAAGACTACCAAGCAATGTGAAAGACTTAAACATATTTTACTTATCGTATTATGTTTATATTATATATTTGGGGGCATAAATAAATATTTTATGCTCACATGAGGATAGAGATGAGCTATTAAGGGCACACTGCTTTGTGGATAAAGACTGGTGTTCAAAGATTTGCATACAAGCCATCTTAACATGATTTTTCCAAAGCGAAGCAAAAAAACAACCTCTTAATTGTTGTCCTATGTAGCAGTTTAGCCGCCGTATATGTGATGTCACTCCCAAAGGTGCAAGTAAATGGCGCCACACATACGACCACCCAGCTGCCACCCACACCTGTAGTCCTCAGCTGAAACACCGCTGGTTCTTTCGGGTAATAGATACTTTGCTTCCCAGGGCGCCTGGGTGGCTCAGCTGGTTAGGCGACTGCCTTCGGCTCAGGTCGTGATCCTGGAGTCCCGGGATCGAGTCCCGCATCGGGCTCCCTGCTCGGCGGGGGGTCTGCTTCTCCCTCTAACCCTCCCCCCTCTTGTGTACTCTCTCTCTCATTCTCACTCTCTCAAATAAATAAATCTTAAAAAAAAAAAAAAAGACACTTTGCTTCCCACATGCCAGGTACTGTTCTAGGTACTGGAGACTCAGCAGTGAACAAGACTGGTAAGGTCCCTGCCCTCATGGGGCTTACATTCTAGGTTTCGTGCACACTAATCATGGAGTCCAGTGGAAAGCAATCTGGTTTGAATGGTCATGCAGTCAAGCAGTTCCTACTTTGATGTAAGACAACCAGCCTACTTTTGGGATCCAGGCGGTTTCTAGAAGCACAGAGACAAAATAATTACAGGACTGTTCTGTGTAGACCTTTAAGAAATGGCCCATCTCTGCCATGGTTTAAACCTAATGAATGTGGGAACCCACGCTACAGTGTTGACGGGAAAGATTCTTAATGATTGCCAGAGACAGAACTACTCTAAAAGGAACATGATTCTAGAATCCACAAACTGATATAACCAACAGGATTTCGATGTCACCATCCTTAATATTGACAATGTAGATGTTGGAATTATTTGTATGTTTCAGTTACTTATACTTTTCAAAATAGCAATGGATAAAATAGAACTTTGTAGACTGTTAACCCTGGTTCTTCCAGGTAGGATCAGATGGTTGGTGTCCTACGTACTTCCTACTTAAGCATTACATAAACAACAAAACTGCTGCATGATGATAAATTCTAAGCAAATGAAGGAATACAGCTTAGTTAACAACAAAATGCTTCTCAGAAGAATCTAGTTTTTCTAGGTCCTCATCATTGTTGTTATAATTATCATCATCATCACTACATTTTTGAGTGCTCACTATGTGTCAAGCACTGTTCTAAGCCTATTGCATTACTGCAGATAAGGGAGAGGAAGTGAGTGGGTGGTTTTGCTTAATGTAAATTGAGACTCATGGAATGTGGTGACAAACTGATACTTTAAAGAGCATTTGGAAATCAATTTCATAGAATTCAACAAATATACTCATAGTGGTTTTTCACACTAATGTATTTAAGAAGTAATACTTTATAGTAATTAAAATCAATATCACTTTTTTAAAAAATTTAATTTTCTTGGAGGAGTATCCATGTGGAACACAATGAATGTTTTAGAAGGAAACTGAGATAATTATCAAAACTTTTTTATGGAAAAATTCTCCAAATCAAATACATGATCCAAATACAGGGTAGAGAAGCAAATTTCTGTTTGTCACAGCAGAGAGCACAAAGCCACTCAAGTGTCCTGTGCAGGGGTGCCTGGGTGGCTCGGTTGTTAAGCGTCTGCCTTTGGCTCAGGTCATGATCCCAGGGTCCTGAGATCGAGCCCCGCATCGGGCTCCTGCTCAGCGGGAAGCCTGCTTCTCCCTCTCTCACTCTCCTTGCTTGTGTTCCCTCTCTCGCTGTGTCTCTCTCTGTCAAATAAATAAATAAAATCTTTAAAAAAAAAAGTGTCCTGTGCAGTATGTTTGCTAGCAAAGAGATGCCCACAAACCAGAAGACATTTCTGCCCGTGGCTCAAATATATGATATTCTTCTAATGTCTGAATTTTAAGATATATTGGGTAAAAGTTTTGAATAGAATTGATCTACTTTAGTTTTTTAACACATCAGAAATGATCTGTAGTCTTTCTGGTAGTACTCAAACTGTCTTATTCATATCTAGTAAGTTACTTTAGTAACTTAGTAACTACTCTAGAACTGTTCTTCTGTCACTGTCTAATATAATTATATGGTTTATGAAATAAAATTATTTAGAAATATTTACATGTAATTGATCACACAGAATTTAATTTAAGCTCTAAAGATAACAATATCAATTACGAATGGAATATACCACTATTTCTGTACTATAGAATCTCATATAAGGCTTGAGCATTTAGAGACAAAATAAAATATGCTAGTAGTTCCTACAATATTCTTGTTTAAGTGTTTTTATTATATTTACAATGACATGAAGTTACTTGCATTTCCAAATATTGGATTACTTTTAGCAAATTATACTGTATTTTATCTAAAGATTAAAATAATACAATATTACATAATAAACTATACTCAATATCCAAGTAGATACAAGAGGGCTACATTAACAATCATAACCATAAACCACTTATTTGATGTATAACATTACAAAATAAAAATTCCCGTAAAAATGAGAGGAACATTTTTGGAATATTAGTAATATTTTTCCATGAATAATGTTAAGAGAAACAGTTTATGCAAACTTGTAAGCCTATGACTACTCATGAATTAACAATGTAAATCCTGGAACCCTGGGAAAGTTTTGTTTGGGTGAATATAATAATATCAGGTACTGACTTATTTTTATTGCCTCTATGATTCATTGGCCAATGTTGTTCTGATGTGCTAGAAAGGATAAGGATCAAGACAACTCCTAATTTATTTATGTAAAATTTACTCATCTCTCTTTCATGTGTTGTGGAAGCTGATATGATGGTGGGTTAGCAAAATCAAAACAAATAAATAGATAGGCCCTGGTAGTATTTTCTAAGATAATTGCAGTTCTGACTACTTGCTAACCATTTAGGAATAAAACAATATAAAATCACATAACTTGGACATGATTTAAAAGGTTAGAGAAAGAGTTATGGAGTGACATTGGTCTGTTAAGACTTAAGATTCTTAGTCAGTTTTTTTGAGAGACGCATTTAAAATCAATAACCTGACCGAAAGAGTTCAGATGTTTGAAAAAGACAGGAGCCCAGAAACTGTGTTTCAAATCCACCTGTCTAACATCAAAAACATTTTACCCAAGAACATTATTAACCTTCCATGTTAAATTGCAAGATAATGTGGAGATGTCTCATGTTAATGCTAAATTTTTGTAAACAAAGCTCACATTTCTCAGTGAACCATAACAGTAATCTAAATTGTGAAATTTCGGAGTGGGGATCTATTAGCAAAATATCAAGAAAATAATAGTTTTGAGGAACTTTTGGCTGGTGAAACTTAGCTTTGGCAAGATGTCTACCCTTGCAAATGTCCATTCAATCGTACGCTCTATTTCAGCATTCTTCATTAACGTAGCTTAAATGATGTTTTACTTACATTTAGAAAGATGAAGAGTACCAAGCACCGGCGTGTGAGTGTGAACTTCATTTTTGGTTTTTGTAGATGATCTTCTAAGTCCTAGAAAAATATAAAGTAAAAAAGACATTTACATTAATAAACATAGCTTTCATATTGACTATAATCAATTTCTTTTTTCTATTTGACTTGGAGAGGATCATGTCCCAAGACACCCTGCATAAAATTCATGTATGGAAGCAATATGCCGGTGATGCAAATGCAGTTGCATGTTCCACTCCTTTCCTTTCTGCCGGGAATGACCGGTGTCTGGTTGTTGTTGAAAGTCCTCCTATTAAGAAATTCTGGAGCCACATTTACATATCAGGACCAAAACAAAGGATTCAGAGAAATCAAGAGCAACCAGTGTGGACTTCCGTTAACCCGCGGCATCAGTAAAACTGCTGAAAATTTCAATGGAAACATCCACAAAGAAATCACTTCATTGGACATGAACAAATACAACCTATGATTTGTAAAGGACCGTTAGTCATGCCCTCTAGGTAATTTAAGGCCAACTTTGATTTAAGTAGTCTTATTTAGAGCCTTGAGTATTTTTCTTTCCTACAAAATTTTCTACAAGTTTCAAGTTGGGACTAAGAATAAATTTCTTCAATAGCAAGGATCGAGTATGTCACCTAACGGCTCACCATTCCTTCTGAAAAGCATATAATAGTCAGAAACATGCTGCTGTGTCACAAATAACAGTTTTTCATGACTGTGCAGATAATTTTACCCAAGGAAAGATAATAAAAGAGAGAAAAATTTAAAATATATATGTATTTTTTACATCAGTGGGATTTGTGTGAAACGATTTCACCTAAGGGTGAGTGGTTACGATTGCATCATATGTCTTATACTTAATGTATTCTGCTAGGTATAAGTTAGCATTTACATTGTTTGCCTGATATATTTGCTCCCAAAAGAGTAAGTTGTATTCCATTTCTATATCAGTACTATATATCAGAAAATGAAGAAGGAGAAATTAAAGTTTTCTCCCAGCTTGCTAGCATGGGTACAAGGATGGATAGTGAAGAGATTCAGGAAGGGAAGTAAGGGAAAGAGAAGGACCTTTTAATTTGCCCTCTCCCTTAATGGAAAATATTACTACCTGAGTATCAGATGAGTCCTATTTCTGGAATGAAAGGTAGGACTTTTGAAATGTATTATGTGTACTCATGAAATTAACACAGCTTTTCTTAACTAGATCCTGCTTTTTTTTTTAAGAAGGAAATTATAGACATACATTGAATTTCTAAAGGTCTGCTGCTTATGGTGGTCCTATGATTTAGCCTCTGAGAGAAGCAGGATGTGTGGAACATTATAGGCGCCAGAATTAAAAGCCAGATCTCTTCTTCAGATGAAAGTCCTACTCATTAATTTCAAATGTAAGGGCTAAGCTCAGTGAGAAGTCAGTTTCTCTATGAAGGTGAATATGGGGTGATTAGGCAGTTAATTGGCTTTTTCTATCTATGTAATATATTTGATGTCATTTGATATTTTATAAAGTATGAGTTGCTAGGTTTTGGCTCAACAGTATCATTACCATGGGGAACATGAGAGGCTGTGGGAGAATTGTCCCGCTGAAGGTGAATGAGGCTGCACAGTCATTTTGCTGTAGGAAAGGAGAGCCCCATGGTTTCAAAGCCCTACACACTGCTTTTACGATTGTACCATGAACAACTAAGGGGAATGAAAATAGTATGAACATGGATCTGAGAGTGAACATTTGGAAATGACAGAGGGGTTTAGTCAAGAAACAAAGTCCTTTCCTTTTTCCTATTAAGTGGAGAGGTCAATAATTTTAAATAATCTTGCATTATTTTGAACTATAACAAATTTCTCATGTGCAACTTTATAGCAGATCGGGGCTGTGCTAAACCTGCCTCTAGTTAGAAAAGTTCAGTTATAATTCTCCAGGGTTAAACAGTACTTTGCAGATATGCCTCTCTTTGAGAGAAGTATTTCGTGGTGATCTGTGAAGAGGACAGAAAGAACATGTAAGTAGAACTGTGAAGGAAGACAGGTCTTTATGAATTTAAGGGAGAAAAACATGGCAAAGAAGAGTAGAATCAGAATGGAGAATGAAGTAATTCACCTTTGCTAAGATTCTTCCAAGGAAAGAGAAAAAAAAGAATGAAGAAAGTTAAAAAGAATGACAGACGTGGAGAACCCAAAATGAACTAACAGAGACCTATAACTTAGTTGAATGGATGATTAAAGAATGGATAGATTGCAGGGTGGAATCTCGGGAAAGACTAACATGGAAAGACTAACATGGAATTTCCAATAGGCAAGGTTTAGAATTCAATGACCCTGAGGAGAACAGTTTTGACTTAGGTTTAGGGAGTTAAACCTGCACCCAAACAGGAAAGGACAAAGTCAGGCAAACAGCAGCTAATGGAGATAAAAATGGAATTTGGAAATGTTCAATTTGGATTGGGTACAGATGAGACAGGTAGCCTGTGATCAGACAGTCATCTGGAATACCTGGAAGATGACTCCGAGAAAACCAGAACAAAGCTTAACTTTGACATTAGATTATTTATTTGTTTACTTCCTGTTGTTTTCCCTATTCCTTCTCTACAGGAAGGACTTATTCAGTTTTGTCACCCAAGAACCTAGAAAGAAATCTGAGACACAGTAAGTGCTCAGTAAATGTTGGTTGCTTAGTCAAAGGGATGATGTTGGGTCAAAATTTGGTAAGGCAGCATGCATTATTCTTTTCCTAAAGAGCCCTAATTAGAGCCCTAAGAGAGCCAAGAGATTCTAATTTCTGCATTTACTTTTATGATTTCTTTTATTTTGGGCAAGGAGCTTCACCTCTATGCCATTTTCCTGTCTATAGAAAGACTCCTTAGCCAATCCTTCTTGACTAGGAGAGGAACACACTTCCATATGTGAAGGATATTGATCCCCTGGATCTGTCCAGCAGTCTAGTTACTAGGGGAGTGGTTTCCAAGATGTCTTTTAGCCACCTTTAAAAAACAAAACAAAAGAAAACAAAAAAACAATAGCTCTTATGGGAGCCCCATATATAAACCAGATGAATGTGGAATCTAAAAACTTGATTGTGGAGTGTGATTCAGAACATGTAAATGAAATAACCTTGGACAGTAGTTCAATTACTGGGTGGGACAAGAGAATCTGCACTGCTCTGAATCCACAAATGAGCACTCATCACTAATCTCATCTCTAGAAAATTGTATTCCTTTGTTGCAGGGATGAGTTGGTCAGTGGAAACCACTTCTATTAATACACACAGACTAAATCACTAATTCAATGATGATGATTGAATAGAATAATCTTCATTTAAGGAGAACAAATTTCCTTGACATGTAAAGTTACATTATTTTTATTTATTTATTTTTTGTGGAAAGAATATGAAATGTCAATGTCTGAAAATAATGTGTCTATTCTCATAGATCAGCATTTCCAAAAGTGTATTCCATAGAATAGCAGTAATCCCATGAGAAGCAGCATAAAATAAAGTTTCCATGGCCAAAAATGTTTAGGAAATTAAGCATTTCCTATATTCTTCTTAGAGATCTACCATAGACATTAGCACTTTAAAGTACCTAATTTTCCTATACCAAAAGCATTAGTTTGACTTTAAATCTTCATTCTCCAAACCTGTTTGACTCTGAAAAACAAAAAAAAAATTTTTTTTTTGCAGTCACAATTATTAACCCATCTACAGAATATACTTTGGAAAATGCTCTTTTGGCTCAATGGCAATTTCTAACCCACCATAGTCTATTAAGTTTGCAAGTCATGAGAAAGAGCTGCCCTTTTACTTAAAAATTTCTTTTTTTCTTCTCCATGGAGCAAAAGTGGAATTTCTGAGGTCTTAAATATTCCCCAGCCTTGGTACAAAGCCCAAAGCTATAAAAGGCATCTCAGAGGCAATTGCTCCTTTGGAGTATTATTCGTTAAGAACCTCTCCCCTAATACCCTGGCTATGAGAACAGGAGTGGGATGAGGGTAGGGGCAAAGAGCAGGAAAGAGAAGAGACAGGCACTGCTTATCTCAGAAGAGCTATATAGCCTTTTGTCACCCAAGGCCTGGAATCTGTTTCAAATTTGAAATTCGACATTTGTTTAAAGACAGATCTATCCAGTAAGCTTCTGTAGATATAGTCCAAGTGAACAGGTAAATACACTGTGTGAAACCACAGGGTCTGCTGGTTTATTGCCTTAACAATGCCTTCTGTTTGGATAACTCCTTGATTACACAATCTATTAGAAAATCGTTCTTGATTCTACAGGAACTCACTTGCCAAGACATAATGTTGTCATAAACCCAATCTATGTTGAGATATTGAGCAAAGCAGAATGACTTTGCTCCTCATTGTGAGTTTAAAATGCTCATCTGACTCCAAGCTCCAAGTTTAGTTAGTGAAAACTGGTATTTCTGCATTGGGGAGCTGTTTTTGGTAAAAGAATCTAGATGAGAAGGGTAGTGGAATAAAAATGATGTCATATTGGGAGAAAGTGACTTTTTCTTTGACTCTTGTCAAGGACCTGACATAGTAAGTGTTCAATAAACATTTATCGAATGAAAAAGATAGATTGCCTCTAAGCAGCTGGCTAGGCAACATTAATCAGTGGGAAATCTTGGAGAAGTGGTTCAGGATCATGTGTAGTTCAAAAGTGTGACATTACTCAAATGGATACTATTAATGAATAATTAGATAGGATTTCGTTAATTAAGACTAATTTGAGGAAAAGGCACTGTGACCTCATCAATACTTTCTAGTACTAGATCTGCAATAGCAGCCATGATAGAGAAAGGAGAGATAGAAACTATTTGCTTCAGATCAATTTAATTAAAAACACATCATGCACTTACTATGTGTGTTTTAATACCATCTCAAGATAAAGTTTAACTTCAGTATGTGAGAGGTTGGGAGAAAAATAGTCCAGTCTAAAGGGTCAGCCTAAGCAAAGATGAGGATGTGGGAATCACTGAATATGTTGAAGAAACTCTGGGCTGATTTTGAAGTTCATGTTCTTAGTCATTACATATATACTTCCATCTGACATGAAAGGAATAGTCAGCTTTGGACAAATGGAATTTGAGTTGTCAACAGGGTCATCTATATGGAGAACCTAAAATGCACCTAATTGGTTTTTTTTTTTAAGATTTTATTTATTTATTTGTTAGAGAGATAGAGAGAGAGCACAAGCAAGGGGGAGTGGCAGACAGAGGGAGAGGGAGAAGCAGCCTCTCTGCTGAGCAGGGAGCTTGATGCGGTGCTTGATCCCAGGACCCTGGGATCCTGCTCTGAGCTGAAGGCAGCTGTTTAACCAACTGAGCCACACAGGCATCCCAAATGCACCTGATTGTAAATAACATGTTTACTGCTTCTGTATAAGCTCATAACTTTAAAGCTCATGGTTTCTGTTGTGATCAGCTATGGTGAATATGGGAAGAGGAGTCATTGCAGTGTAATGGAAAAAAAAAAATCTTGGGCTAAGGAATAAGGAAGACATATTCTAATCCCGAAACAACCTCAAATTCATCATGTGACTCTTAAGCATGTTACTGCACCTTTCTGGACATCAATTTCATTATCTATAAATTAGACGATTGGACTATAATTAAGGGTTTTTCTCACTCCAACATTGGCTCTAAGTTGAATTGCAATAAAATATAAAAAATACATTTTGGAGAAAGAGAAAGCAGAGCAATTAGATAAATATTGGGTCTTCGTGACCCTCCAATAGAAAATAAACAAAGACAGCATTTTCCACATTGTGTTCTCCAAAATATGATCCTTGTGACTACTCATTTAATAATGAAAAAAGGGAAAGAGTAGTTCACCAGGATAAGGTTTGAGAAATGTGGAATACTATGTGCTCTTTCCTGGAAAAAAAAATTATGTTTATGTTAGGATACTAAAGGTTCTGAGAAGTCCTGCAACAATGGATCCTTTAACTAAATTCATTTAAGTTAGCTCTTGTTATCAATTATTTTACCAGTAATAATGTGCAATTAACACTCAAGGAAGGGACAGGCAAGTTTAGCTAATAGTTGACTTCCACTGATTTCAGTGAATGAAAGGTATGTTGCTCTCTCCTTATTAGCAGAAAAGACTGTAGTTACAGGCAAATGTTGCAGATTTATTAGCATTTCTTTATTATATTGGAATAGAAATGACAGGACTTTGCCACAACTTATCTAGATTACTGCAACTCTGATGAATA
This sequence comes from Leptonychotes weddellii, assembly GCF_054177405.1. NCBI lineage: Eukaryota > Metazoa > Chordata > Mammalia > Carnivora > Phocidae > Leptonychotes > Leptonychotes weddellii. The sequence continues at coordinate 63,908,691 of NC_138380.1, read as the reverse complement.
GATGACTGAGTTAAATATGTTGGTGCTATTACAGCATAGGGAATACAGCCAGTTTAAAAAAAAATATGTTGGTGCTTTGTTTTGAAAGTTCACGTTCACAAATACTGATATGTGAAAAGTGTCCTTCTCTCTTACCCAGGAGACTTCCTGCGAGGTGCTATACTGGTTAATTCAAATGATAAACTCTTTTAAGTCAAACTTTAAAATATTTATGTAGAATTCACTGCCCGATGCACATCAAACCATTCTATAAATACAGGAATTCAAAATTGTGGGTTTATGATTTAGTCCTTATATACACATTATTGTGTCCTTATACACCTTTGACAAACTTCTTCTTTCAGAAAAAGATATGCCTGATTTCATTGGATGATGGAACTGGAAGAGACTCTAGAATTCACATTTCCCAAAACCTCTCACTATATAGGTGAGTTAATGAAAACCTACTGAAATGATTTCCCTCAAATTGGTTAGAAGGTTAGTGGAAGAGCTCCAGTTAAACCCCTATTATATTCCCAAAATGAGTGTACACCATAAACTCCTAGGATGCCTCACATCAAAGGTTTTTTCGGGGCGCCTGGGTGGCTCAGTGGTTGAGCGTCTGCCTTCGGCTCAGGTCATGATCCCAGGGTCCTGGGATCCAGCCCCGCATCCGGCTCCCTGCTCTGCGGGGCGCCTGCTTCTCCCTCTCCCACTCTCCCTGCTTATATTTCCTCTCTCGCTGTGTCTCTCTCTGTCAAATAAATAAATAAAATCTTTAAAAAAAAAAAAAAGGTTTTTTTCTAGCTGGCTTCAATCTTCTGCTAGTAAAGCCTGTAAGGTCTAGTCTAGTTGGGATAGAAGTCAACCACAACCGCAGTTCATCCTTTTGCCCAGTTTGGTTCCTCTTAATCACCTTCAGGAATTCCATTTGGTTCTGATTTCAAGGATATCTTAGGGTGGAAGATGCTCAGGCCTGAATAAAGTGGATTAAATAAAGGAATATCCTGTGGTGTCATTCAAAATGCTTAACAGTGGCTGCTACTTCCACACCCACCAATCAGAACAATTGCTGGCTATAAACCACAGGCTCTGGTGCTCACCAGCTGTAAAGCCAGCCCCGGAGTTCTCCACTTCCTTCCTCTCTCCCGTAACCCCGGTGTTCACTGTGCATGTATCTCTGTATGTTTGTGTTTGCAGAAATGAAGGTGGAGTGGAATGAGGCAGAGAGCTCTTACTGTATTTATAAATTCACTCATCAAGTATTTACTGAGTCAGATGCACTTTTTGCCCTTATGAGCCATTAGGTACTACAGAGAATGCCTGAGTGGAAGCCACTCTTATGTACCCCCTTTATTTATACATGCTTCCCAATCCCGTCACCATTTCTGGGGTTCTACACAAAGATATTTCACAGAGAACCTTACCAGGGACAAGGCTGTTCCTGTTTTTCCAGTTCTAGTAGCATATATTTACTAATAGAGAAAGGTGCTATCAAATATAATTTAATCATTACAAAGCTTTCCTTTTCTTCCTATTAAATTATTTAAGGGTCCATTTCCCTGAAATTTGAGTACCTTGGAAATTATCCTTTTTGCATGGCTGTGCAAGCAGTTCAAAAGTTTCTGTAAAATTAGCTGGATTCCCTTGAAAAACAGAGATTAAGTGAGATTAATGACATCAGGGATGGCCAGCCAAGCTGCAACCCTCAATGTCAACCATGATGATGCAAATAGTTTTCATCATAGCAGTTGTTTCCCACCATGACCTAACAGCTAATATTCAAGATGGTGATCTAAGGAACTTGTCTAAAATGATGGTGTCAAAGTCAATGTCAATGTGGCAATTTAATATTTCAGGTGAAGCCAACATTTTGCAACCTGCTTTATTAAAGAAAGCTTGGTACTTCCTTTTTTTTTTTTTTAAGATTTTATTTATTGATTTAAGAAAGAGATAGAGAGAGAATAAGTAGTGGGGAGGAGCAGAGGGAGAGAGAGAGAGAGAGAAGCAGGCTCCCTGCTGAGCAGGAACCTGATGCCGGGCATCATGACCTGAGCCGAAGGCAGACACTTAACCGACTGAGCCACTCAGGAGCCCCGATACTTTCTTTATTAAAAGAAAACTTGCATGTGACTCACTTTATCAATTCAATTTTTAAAAATTATATATGTAAAGAAGTTTTGGTCCCTAAAATAAGACTTAGCCAATCCTACATTTAATTAGAAATACCAAAGAAGTAATCTTAATACATGTGATTTGGTTTGGGGATGTAGATGGGATAATGACTGAGAAGCATGCAGCCAAGTTCAGTGAATTCAGAATGTGTATGGAAGGCATCTAGATAATCTCCATCCATAAGTAATCTTTATTCATATTTTCCCAATCTCTGACTGAATTTCTATGACAGCTCTTTGTACTTCCCCTGCCTCCCTCTGGTGGTTTGCATTCAGTGATAGTAGCTAAAGGAAACACTGGAGAAGTAAGCGCTAGGATTCATGTCATACCAATGAAGTGAATTGGAATAACTGAGTTGACCAAGAGTTTACTCTAACAGAACCTGTGACTCTTTCCAAAGGAAACTTGACTGGCAATTTCTTCTCTAATGTAAGTTGACTAACGTAAGTTCACTGCTCTGCTGTTGCTATTGGGCAAGGTAGCTAATGGGCAGGGCTTCCTGGGACCTGAACTAACCGCTGGTAGGAAGCAGTCAGGTAACAGAGCTCTGTTGTAGGAGTGAAATACACCACACCTTTGAACTTAAGGCTTTAGGCTCAGGAAAGTTTTGATATTCTTTGGAAAGATACAGATGGAACCTAATGTTTATCAAGAAAACCTATTATTATCATGGCTGATTGATACACAGAAATATATAGTAGTCTTTAACCAAATTAAAATATGTATTAAAATGGACTTATGTATTGTATGGTGACTAACATAACATAATAAAATAAAATTTAAAAAAATGGACTTTTTAAAAAAGAACTGATGGGAAAGGAAGGAAGGAAACTAAAATGAACTGAGTGCATACTAAGAGCCAGGTAATTATATTTATTACATTATCCTCACATCAAATGCAAATAAACATCCCCACTTTAGGCATAAGGAAACAAAAGTTTGCAGATGTTAAGTGACTTAGTACTAAGTTCTCACAGTCACTGAGGGGCAGAGATAAAATTTGAAAACAGTTCTTCAAAATCATGCTCTTTTCATATTTCACACTGTATTCTAGAAATACATACATTTAAAATCAATGTTAAGTAATGACAGTTTGAGAATAAGTTGTCAATAATTTTTCTTTTTAAAAAATAATTGTGCTTTAAAAAGTATGTGAAATTTTGCTTTGGAAAATAAATAGAAGTTTGGTAAACATTTATTGTCTCTTAAATTGACAATTTGAGGATTGTTAAATATGTTAAGCACATTTCATTCTTTCTCTTGGTTAATAGATATTTTACTTTATATTTTTATAGAATTCTAGTTTGTCATACATTTTTAATAATTAATTACAAATAATGACAATATATTTCCCTTTAGAGTCTCTTCATGAACATTCCTTAATGTGCACTTAAGCGTCCAACTCTTAATTTTGGCTCCAGTCACGATCTCAGGGTTGTGAGATTGAGTGCAGCACTGGGCTCCATACTGGGTGTGAAGCCTGCTTAAGATTCTCTCCAACCCTCTCCCTCTGCCCCTCCCCCCCAACAAAACAAAACCATTAGACAAATATTATTTTCCTAGGTCAACTATATTGGCTATATTGACTTTTATCTAAATCATACAAGTAAACTAATAATCACACTTTGGAATGATTATTGCTTAAAGACAGATGTAAATTATTTATGCTCTTTTTTCTAACTTAACTGTATTGAAGCAATTATTCACAAGTGCTTCAATGTCAGTTTCAAAGTTGCTCTCTGTGGAATCATGCTAATTCTAGAGTTGGCCACCAAGGTAAATATTGGACTAGATTACCACTAATACTCCTTGATTAACTGTTTCAATATTCTTAAAATATGTAATTTAAAAATGCAGTACTATATTCTCTCCTTCTATCAGAATTAAATGCAGAGTCTATACAACCAGAGATAATTAAGATAAAAATCAAAATACTCAATTCATCAAGGATCTTCTTAGCGCAGTATCAGTGGTGAGGCTAATGTTGATCCCAGGGCTCTCCTAAACCAAAGAACTGTGGGAAATAGAGCCAGCCAAATGTTTCCATCTGGTCCATATCAACTGCTGTTTTAGAGTCAGCTTAATTAAGCATTGGCAAGAAAAATGCTGAAATAATTTAGAAAGGTGTAAAGAGAAGCCCATTAAAACAAATACATAACAAGTGAACTTTCAAATATAAAAAGCAACACTTTTAGGAGTGGTTTGCTATACTGCCATCAGTTAATACTTTGTTAAATGCCACGGAGTTTCATAGTTCATGGCACTGGATTAATTGCAGTTCAATTCTAATTTGTCTCCCTAGAACAGAGATGTTTCTCATGGAGCTCTATGTATATACAAATTCAAGACTTGAAACGGGCAGCAAACATCACTGTAGAGTGCACAAGTCCACCCACCCCAGTTGACGGAAAGGTAAACTTTCTCTGTGCACATATGTATATTTACAAAAATAGTGCATTCAATCTATAGTCCTTTTAAAAAGTTGGCTGATAATATTTACTAGATGTGCTGTCTGAGCATGATATTATCATTGCTCTTAAATGGGGTGCTGTTGATAGTATTTACTAGAACAGGAAACAAAATCAATAGCACAATTGGAAACATAGTCTAGAAGCTGTTTCCCTGATTTATTTTTAAGACTAAGATATTTATCATAGTCATTCAGAAATGTCTTTAAAGTTATTTTTTTTTAAAGATTTTATTTATTTATTCATGAGAGACAGAGAGAGAGAGAGACAGAGGCAGAGGCAGAGGGAGAAGCAGGCTCCCCGTGGAGCAGGGAGCCCGATGCGGGACTCGATCCCAGCACCCTGGGATCATGACCTGAGCCGAAGGCAGACGCTTAACCGACTAAGCCACCCAGGCATCCCTTTAAAGTTATTTTTAATTAAAACTCAGTGTTTCTTGAAAAATAAAGTAATAAAAGTCCTATTTTATTATAAGAAGACAACAAGAATTTGATTGTCATATAGATGAGTCCTATGGTAAAATGTGCTTTGCTGTTTTCACACAATACTATCAAAGACACAAAATTCAACAGCACCCCATTTAAGAGCAATGAAAATATCATGCTCAGACAGCACATTTTTCCTTGTATCAACATAAATATTAGATGCTTAGAGAACAAGTCAGAATATGTCTCTTTTGGCTAAAATAATTCAGTGGAAGCAGGAACAAATGCTGTAACATAAGGATTCATGCATTTTAACATAATTGCTTGATGGGATTTTACCACAGGAAATCCTAACTATTATAAGCATTATACTAATGGGGATATATAACTATCTTCTGGCAAAGTTTTGCTTTATTAATTGGATAAGTTTATAAACTATAAACAATTTTACGATATGTGTCAAAATCCTTAAAACATAGAGACCCTTTGACAGTGATTTTTTTCCTACAGATATAATCATAAATTGGTTGATATTTAATTATAGAAATATTAATTATAATATTGTCTACTATGGTGGAATTTGGAAATAATCTAAATGCTCAAAATAATGGATTTGTTAAATAAACTTTGGTACATCTACACCATGGAACACTGTGCGGCCATTAAAAATTGTATTAGAATATTTAATTACCTTATTATATAGATATTTATTACATTAACACTTTTTAAAAGGTCTACAAATTGAATGCACTGTTTTTGTAAATATACATATAAGAAAGGCTTGAAGAATAAAATAAAATGATTTTTCTGAGCTCTTATTATGCAGCAGGCACTCTCAATATACTATCTTCCTTAGTCCTTTCAGTAGCCTTTCTATGTAGATACCATTATTGTTACTGTAATTTTGTAGCTGTGGAAACGAAGTCTAGGGGGCTAGGTAAAATATTAGTCAGGTTGGTTGTGTAACAAACAACCCCCACCCCCAAGTCTCAGTGGCTTAAAAGAACAGATTTCTTTTTTTTTTTTTTTTTGCTCAAGTGACATGGAGCTACGGGACAGCCGAAGCTCCCTCTGTGTGTCTGCTTCCCATTGCTTTTTTTCTGTGACCAAGGCTGAAGGAGCAGCACTGATCTTGAGGGTGTTGCTCTCCTGGCAGGGGGTTGTCAGGCCAGAGGAGCCAAACTACAAAATGGCATTTCAAACTTTGCTCAGCTGGGGTAAGAACAGCTACTCAGTCACCTCCCATTGACCTAAGCAAGTCACAACATGAAGCCCAAAGTCAATGTATCAGGAACAAATAATCCTTGTCTGAGTAAAGAGAAAGTGAATAATTAGAAACACACACACACACACACCCAGTACAACTGCACAAATTTTCACAGCAGAGTCATCACAAAGATGATACTAAAACCTCTCCAGGAGGTGGGTTTGCAGGTGATTTTCTTTTGCTTATCTACATTTTCTAACTTTTATAACATGTAGGAATTGCTTTTGAAATATAGAAAAGGGAAAAAAAGAAAAGACAAAATAAACTAACTTGTATTTGTTCTGGGTTTTATTTGGTGTTGCTAATAGGGATGTTCCCTGTGGTGTAGCTTTGGAGCTGAGAATAAGACAGCTTTACAGAGGGGAAGGGAAAGTTATACTCATCTCACCTTGTTTGGCCCTGCCTTTAGTCTGTGTTCTGGTAACTGCAAGAATACTTAAAAAAATGTTTGACAATAATCTCTGATAAGGAATACCCCACAGATTAAAAGAGGACACTTAAACCAAGTGGGAGTGCCATTTCAGAGAGGTCCAGTCTCTATAATTAAAGCTTCATTCATGATACCAACAGCAAGTTGCAATAAAAAACAATGAGTTAGTACTAAATTAGCAATACGTTTAAGACAGAATGTCTGCTGGTCTTTCTAATTACATCTCTTAAGAGTGCCCTGATGGTGATTAGCTGTTAAAAATATATTTCACAAATGTAATTACTAAACTATTAAGGGAAATGAATCTCAGTGGCCAATGAGGAATAGTCATAATACACCCATAAAAACAACAGCAAACGAAGGTGGAACACATTCAGTGATATTATAGAAAATTGCCCAAGTTTTCCATTTTACCTCTTAACACTGTTTTGCTTCTTTGGAAATTCCCACCAGCAGGAGGAAAAAACAACATATCCTATCTTACATTTCATATTTGCCTTTCCTAATGAACGCTATGGTAACATTACTTAAATGTAGCTAAAAATAGTCAAATTTTGCAACATCTGTGCTTGAAATAAAGGCAACCCCTGACTGCGAAACAATAGACCACAGATAGTTACAATATCTAACCTCAGCAATATCTGGTACTCAAAGAAGGCCAGCAGGAATTCTTTAACCATATATTATTTTCTCTGTTCAGCAGTATCTTTTCCTTTCTCTCACTGTATGTGAAATCTGTGATCTGCCATCTTGGGCAGACACTCAAATAATACTTGTAAATAAGATAAGCCTCTATATCTCTCACAGTCCTTAAGGTTTTAAAAGACCAAAAAGAGATAAATATTCAAAATGTTCAATGAGTAGGCTTGTGATATATATTGGACAAAAAAAAAAAAAAGTGCCCCTTTGGCAGCTCTGTGTAAATTATACTCATGGTATATCTTGAAATGGTATTTTTTTAGCATGACATTTCTCAGGAAGAGAGAGGTGTTATATAAATGTTCAAAAAACAAAACTAAACAAAACAGCCCTCAACAACACCATCAAAAAACTACATTAAAAAAATAAGCAAAGCACATGAATAGAAATGTCTCCAAAGAAGAAATACAAATGGCCAATAAGCACACGAAAAGATGTTCAACATCACTAATCATGAGAGAAATGCAAATCAAGAGCACAGTTGAGATACTACCTCAGTGGGAATGGGAGGAGAGGTTACTGTTTAATGGGTACAAAGTTTCAGTTTTGCAGGATAAAAAAAGTTCTGGAGATGGACGGTGGTGATGGTTACACAGCAGGATGAATGTACTTAATGCCACAGAACTGTGTACTTAAAAATGCTTAAGATGGTAAATTTGTGTTCTGTGTATTTTACCACAGTGAAAAATAAAAATAATAAAAAGAAAGACAACAGAAGAAAAAAAGCAGCAGCTCCGAATGACTGGTATCATTTCGAGTTCATCACTGACATGATGGGAAAGGATTAAGTAATTGGCTGGGGTGGGGCTGAGGGGTACTTGCAAGTGCCAGTTTGGAGACAGGGATTCAAGACCCAGCCCTGTAATCCGCTACTTGTGGGAATTGGGGCAAGATGAGGACTATGGATGTGTACAGTGAGAAACCGGACTGTAAGCTCTCTAACTTCCAGGAACTCTACCAATGTATGAAGATGGAGAATGATGAATAGAGAATTGAGTAGTAAGCACTGCAATACTCCGTGATCGGGGACAAAGGAAGGAGGAGAGAGAGAGATTTCCTCAGGGAAGAAAACTCCGGCGTTCCCAACAGTAGCCAGGATCTTAGGACCTAGAGGATACATTGTGTACTCTTCTCTCTCTCTATGGGGCAAGGTCCCCTTCTCCCCTCCAGAGGGCAGCGTGCCAAACACTGAAAACTCACTTCCATGACACTGCTTAGAGAGGAGCAGATGCCTTGCTTCAGCAGGGAATGGTTTGGAAAGAATCATGAGGACATCCATTCCTGGATAGCTCCAGCCTGTGGCCAAGAAAGAGAAGACATTCAGTCAGGGCTGTTAGCTATTTTAATAGCTCTTCTCTTCCACTTGTGGGCATTGCGCAATCCCTAGGGACACGCAGTGACACAGGTACCTTGCACTACCATCAAAAACAGAGGGCTGCGTCGCCATCAAAATGCCTCAGCAGTGGTTTTGCCCAGTCAATAAGCATATCGGTGGTGGGTGCTGAAATCATCAGAAAAAAGCAAAAAGCAAAAAAAAAAAAAAAAAAAAAGCATAAAGCAAAACTGAATCACAAACTAAGACAGACAGACAGTAAGATTTTCAACAGAAGCTAGTCAAATGGCCAGAGGTCCCCAATCACCCTACTAATAATTATTACAGATGGATTGCCTGTGTGGGAACTAAATAAAGTCTATCATTATGGGACAGATATCAGATTTTGGCCACAACTAGACATTTCTATGTTAAGTCTCTGATTTCTTACTCAGGGTTGTAGAAACCTCAAAATGTGCATCATTTCCTTATGCTAAATCCTGTTTGCTTGGTTATACGTGTACATGAACACAGTAAACTTCTGGAGTCATTTCATTTATTCAAACAAAAAATTGTATTTGTTGATCTTTTATTTTGTGCCATATAGTGTGCTAGATCTTGGAAATACAGTGAACAAAAATATATGAGATCCTCACCAACATGGCACTTAGAGTGAAGTTGAGAAGACAGATAACAAAAGAATTGGGAGAATAAATGCAAGATCATAATAAGTACTACAAAGCAGAGAAAGAGCCCTCAGTCAGGCTGAAACAATATTTAAAGTGCTACACTGTGGGGGAATGTAATGAATTTGACTTCTGTGAGCTAAGGGGAGACACGAGGCTGGAACAGTGAGTTGGGATCAGATTACACAAAGCCCACGTGTTGTGGGTCTGAACCATGTCCCCCTAAAATACACATGTTGAAGTTCTAACTCCTAGTACTCCAGAATGTGACTATATATATTTTTTAAAGATTTTATTTATTTATTTGACAAAGAAAGAGATAGCGAGAGCAGGAACACAAGCAAGGGGAGTGGGAGAGGGAGAAGCAGGCTTCCCGCTGAGCAGGGAGCCCGATGCGGGGCTCGATCCCAGGAACCTGGGATCATGACCTGAGCCAAAGGCAGACACTTAATGACTGAGCCACCCAGGTGACCCAAATGTGACTATATTTGGAGCAAGGCCCTTTAAAAAAGTAATTAAAATTTCCTGAGGTCATTAGGGTAGGCCCTAATCTAATGTGACTGATGTCCTTATAAGAAGAGACAATGAGGACACAGACACACCCAGGGGGAGGAGCATGTGAAGACACTGGGAAAAGATGGCTATCTACAAGCTGAGGAGAGAGGCTTCAAAAGGAAATGGATCCTGTCAACGCCTTGATCTCAGATTTTCAGCCTCCAGAACTGTGAGCAAATACATCTCGGTTGTTTAAGCCACCCAGTCTATGGTACTTTGTTATGGTGGCCCTAGCAAACTAATATGCCATACAGGTCCCTTGAAAACTTTGACTCTATAATCTAAGATCCATGGAAAAGACTTTAATGTGTTTTAATGGGGGCAGAGGGAGGGGTGGTGACTTGGAGGCAACTTGGTAACTTGGAGGAAAATTTGGAAGGGGGTGGGAATGGAAGCAAAGAGACCAGTTAAGGAAGTGGTTGCAATTTTCTAGAGAGACATTGCCTATTCGGAAATGATTTAGGAGGTAAAATTGACTAAATATTGTGGATTAAATATTGGGGAAAGTGAGGGTGAGGAAGGTGTGCAGGATAAATCCTAGGTTTCTGACTTTTATAGCATGACTGATGGGGGTGTCACTTAACTGAGATAGGGTACACTGGAGGCTGATCAGGTTTTGTCAGAAGGCTCGTAAGTTTAGTTTAGGACCTGAAGTGGTTTTTATTAAAGACCAATTTCACAGTTTCTTAGCCACATTCTCCTAGAGACATGGGTTTCTTGTGGGCACACTTAGGGCTATATTACCAACTCATCGTGACTTTAAGAGCAGTCACAGAGGCGGTGGTTAATATACCTTAGTGTGTTTCCTTAAATGTCTGTAAAAAAAAAATATATCTATACTACAGAAGAAGATTGCTAAACGGCCCTGTAGGAAAGAAACAGGACACTGTTGTCACTACTACATGCTACTAAATATCTAGCTGGCTCAGTTGTTTGTTGAATCATTTAGCCAAAGAGTTGGCAGCGGGCAGAGCAATGAAGAACAGGGGGTGGCAGGTAGTAAGCCAGGACTGAAAGGGACAGCGGCATGGTCAGGTAAGGCGGGCGCATATGGGGCCTTAATACTGGGTGTTTGAGACAGCCTACAAGTTCAATCAGGTGCCGAGGAAAGGAACAATGATTGAGAAAGGAAAGTGGAAGAAACCAAAAAAACCATACCCTACATCATTGTATAGGCTGATGGAGTCTGCATTCCCTTGTGCAATGGTTCACATAGATAAGACGAAGCTGACTACCTCTTCTCAATTTTCATCTGTTAAGAATTGATGCTCCCAATCTCACAAAACTTAAATTTTTGACTAACTTATAATTTCCGGGATCAAGTTCTACAATATGTCATAGGATACCCTCAGAAATCTTATGGAAGCATAGTTCTACATACAGTTAAAACCTCTATTGCCATTTGGCATATACACAAAGAAAGATAGGTGTACATTTACTGCACAGATACTGACATGAGAGTTATATATATTGGGGATTTTACCAAAAGCAAATCTCCCATGTACTTAGTCAACAAAAGAGAGGAATGAGTCAAAGCAAAATGTAATATATTTTCCAGTTGGATATATTGGAAGTGTGGCTACCAGAAGGCATGTGGACTGACAAAGGAGGGTGGGCTTTTTTTTTAATACACTCCAATTAAAGCATTAAATGCAATTGTTTTCCTTAGTTCTGCTTCTACTGGCATTGAATTCTCATGTAGCAATAAACAAAATGAAAGTCGTAGTAACTGTAAATAGTAGTTGAATGGTCTGGTGGGTAGGGTCATTCAAATATTTTTAATTAACCCAATCTGAAATGAAAGTCCATCAAGGGTATCACAGGTAGAGTGCTGCCCTGGTATTGAGCTATTTGTATGCTAATAACTGTGTGCCTAGAGCAGTGCTTAAGGCCTTTACTCTCATCACCTGAATTAATTAACTCAACAACCATAACAGGCGAGGTTTGCGGTGAGAAAGTAGGAATCTGGGATTCAGTATCAGATCTTAAGATCTTGCAGTCCAGGGACCCAGTAAATATGTAGTAAACTCTCCCTGATATTAATTTCCCCAGAACTGGGTTAAAAGTTGGGAATTTGGGTTCCTCTTTTCTGCTCCCTTGTTCAAAATTAAACAAACTAGGTACTCAATACAGAAAAAACTGGCTATGAGTTTTCTACTTCTCACTAGTCAGGAAATGACTGACATACCTGTGCACTCAGCAGTCAGGAATATTTAGAGAATTAACTTCAAATAGATTGCACTTATATTATACCCAAATAAGTGCCAGGAGAGAGTAAATCAATTAATGAAGTGAAAATTTCAGACAAACTAGGAATTATATATTAGATACGTGGTTCTCACATTTTCAGTTTATGGGTAACTTGAGTGGCAAAGGAATTCAAGAATAATTTGTCCCACCATTTATATCTTCCACTGCATGTGTGTGTACACAAATGTGTACTCATTGTATACATATTCTTTTTTGGAATTGACAGGAAAAAGATGTTATTAGTTCATGCTAAGAATGAAAGTGTGGACAGTGATTATAGACCAAAATTGCATAAACATCAATGCTACAAGAAAGAAGTTCATGAGCCATCAAAAAAGCCTTGTGACCTTCATTTATAGATGAACAACACTAGATATTTTCCCAAACAGGTCATTAAATTTTAAATATACCATAATTATAGGGACTCTGATAAATAGGTGATAAGAAACATTTAATATGATCCAAGATTTTCATTTTTATAGGATATAATATATAATAGTTACCATGATTGAGTAATGTATAAAGCTTTCAACATTGTCTTTATATTATAACATCAAGGAAAATTTTATACATGTACTTCTTTAGGAATGTATTTTAGAATTAAGTTAGTTTTAAAGGACTCTTCAGTTGAGGTTTGACTTAAGGGTCATTCAATTAATGATGCTTGAATCAAAGACTCTGTCCCAGCTACATTTTTAATTTGAGGACTATGTTTTACATTCTAAAAATATTAGGAAATGATTTCCAAAATAAATTGATAGAAGTGTCAAAAAGGACTTGGAACATCTACTTGTTTAGGGGTTAGAAAGGATGAATTAATAAGGATGTTCTTCTGGGACCTAGACAACAAAATAACTTTGACATCAAATTGAAAGGATTAGAAAGATTTTTCATCTTATTTTTTAATACTGTGTCTTTATGCATGTATTTAAGTTATCATATGCAATATAATGAGAGATGGTTGAATAAGATAACAACAGTGGCTCCTTGTGTCAGTAGCCAAATTGGTAACAGCGTGTCAAAACCATTTGAATCTACTAAATTATGTTGGTATTTGCCCAACTATACCAGCAACAGTAAGGCTGAAAAAAAGACTATTTTCCAAAACAAGATGTCATTGTAGTAAGTTTGGAAAATAAAAACTAAAACTAAGGTTTTCCATCATGAAATCAAATTAGCTAGATGATTTAAAATGTTTTAACTTTTCTGGTTATTTTGCATTAATCACAGTGGAAAATAATATCCTGTTGGGTTTAAAGTTTGTCGACGATTCCTGTCTTTCAGTGTTCAGATATATATATTTTTTAATATTCTAAAATAATGAGATATTTTTTTAAGATTTTATTTATTTATTTGAGAGAGACAATGAGATAGAGAGAGCATGAGAGGGGGGAGGGTCAGAGGGAGAAGCAGACTCCCTGCCGAGCAGGGAGCCCGATGCGGGACTCGATCCCGGGACTCCAGGATCATGACCTGAGCCGAAGGCAGTCGCCCAACCGACTGAGCCACCCAGGCGCCCCAGAGAGAGAGATTTTCTAATATACCTTTATATAATAAGTTTTTTGTGGGTTTGGACTATGAACCTGCTTATTCATTTTGGAAACAAAGCCAATAAAATTCTACTTCTCTCCCATGAATAAACAGGAAGAAAAAATTACAATGATAATAAAAAGAAGTCTTTTGATATTTTTCAGCACGTACATACTCTGCAATGTTTCTGAAAGATAAAATGGTTCAGTATATATATTGACATATATTAACATACATATATATTGTGCTGAGGACTATGCTGGCACTAGAAATGCCACTCTGAGTAAGAAAGGCACAGCAATTCCCTCCGAGAGCTACATTCTATATAAAGATACAGAGAAGAAAAGAGGCAGTTGTAAAATATATGCTCGGGAGGGGTAAGTTCTAGGTTCCAGGAGACATTTAGTAGCCTTACTCCACTCAATTGCCCAAGATATATTGTAATTATTTCCTGACTTCTTGAGAGTCCATATGATGAAGCTAAAGTCCCTCTCATTTTCTGAATGCTATGGAAAATAATAGAGAAAATTGTTTTTTTTTTTTCAAGAGTCTTACTTAACCATCATTTATATAGCATTAATAAGCCAGAGCATGAAGCTAGAGCATAAAATCAGAACACTAAATGTGGAGGGTAAATATTGTGTATATGTGGGGTTTTTTGAGGGGATATATTGCTTAAGCATGATTGGCTTTAGGCTTTTCAGAGATATATTCTCGAGGGAGTTGTGCTCTCTTGCCTCATTTATATAAAACAGTGATGGACATGGTTTTCAACTTGTACCAGGCTCCCATAAATAACCTCTGACTTGTGGCAGATTGTATTCTCCCAAAGATGGTGGCTCCAATAGGATAGATATATCATCCCACATTATCTTCTTACAATGTGATGTGGACACTCTTCCAAGAGGTCGGGGCTATGGTCCCTCCTCTTGAATCTGGGTACTTTAGTAACTGACCTGGCCCTCAGAGTGTGGCAGAAGTAACTCTTCATGACTTTCTAAGCTCATCTATTTTTCCTTGGCTCTCTCTTTTTCTTGAGACACTTGCTCTGGACTCAGCCACCATGCTGTAAGGAAGACCAGACCATAACACATGGAAGAGCCAAGTATGGGTGTTGTGATCATTAGTATGAGCATCAGCTGCCACACATGTAATGAAATAGCCTTCAGATGATTCTAGTCCCCTACCTATGAGACTTCTAGCTGAAGCCCCAGACAGCAAGGAACGAAGTCAAGTTGTCCTACTATGCCGTGTCTAAATTCCTGGCCCACAGAAATGGTGAGATATAATAAATGATTTTTATTGTTTGAAGCTACTAAATGTTAGGGGAATTTTTAATGCAACAATAGGTAGCCATATTAAAATACAGCTCAAAGACTTCAGGTAAAAGATTAAGTAAGAGTATTTGGGTCTATTTCTAGCTCTGCCACTAACTAGATGTTTTAGTCTACTGTAACTAGTCTTGCATAAGCCGCAATACCCTCTGGGTCTCAGTTTTTTCATCTTCTAGTTGAGAAAATCGGAACATGTCCCTTTCAGCCCTAGGATCCAAGATTCTGTGATGGGGGCATTCTAAATAAGGGAGTATCAAGAGATGTACCCAATGGGTATTTGTTGAATGAAGGAACAATTTAAAAATGAGATAATATAATAGCCATTAACTAAATACTTTAGAGTGAATGGAGTGGAATCAATATATTGATTGTCCTAAACACAGTGATGCATATTTACAACATTTGAAACAGAATGAAATGCTATATGGAAGATAAATGTTTTTGCTTGTGGTTTTCATGATGAAAGAAAGATAGACCTTTTACAGGTACAAAAACAGGATAGACAATATTAAAAGTCACACAGGTAATATGTAGTAGCAAGTGCAAGCTGAGGACACAATTCAGTATTGTGTCGTGATTGGAAACTCCAGGGCTTCTCAAACCTGGATACAGGTTAGAATCACCTGGGGAACTTTCAAAGCACACTGGTTTCCTGGCCTCTCATTCGAGGCTCTGACTCACGGGGTGTGGCCCAGGTGTTGGTAAGGAAACATCCTCTTAAGTTCCCAGGGAGAAGTCTGGCTAGAGCTAAAAGTAACTTTTAGCTCTTCATTTTACTCTTGCCTTTCACTTCTCCTGAGATCTCTACCTGAAGAGAAACAGAGAAGAGAGGAAAAGGGAACTTCTCTGTCAGAGGAGGCATTTGGTATCTTTTTTATTTTTAGAAACAAAATGATCCTTTAAAAAAAATTTTTTTAAAGATTTTATTTATTTATTTGACAGGAGAGGGAGAGAGAGAGAGAGCGCACAAGCAGGGGGAGGAAGAGAGAGAGAAGCAGACTCCCCGCTGAGCAGGGAGCCTGACATGGGACTCAATCCTAGGACCCCAGGATCATGACCAGAGTCGAAGGCAGATGCTTTATCAACTGAGCCCCAGAAACAAAATGATCCTTAACTGAAATGAAGGACCTAATTATTTTAAGGGAACAAAATTATATTAAAATCCTATGATTCCTCTTTCTTGATCACAGAAAACCCAACTTCTATGTTAAAAATCCCACGTGGCAGAAACGGAGTAGGACACAAAGGAAAAGACCACACTGTGAGGCTGTGACTCAGCTGGACCAGAATGAAGATCTACACCAGGTAAGTGGGCATCAATTTATCATTCTCAGAACCACTAGCCTAGGAAATATGACCTTCAGCAAATCAGACTGAATGTTTTTGCTTAAAAGATGACCTAGTTTTAGTGAGAGAGCATAAAGTTTTGGTTCTAGGAGTTGGACTCTGCCTGTGGGAGATCTGAGACTGAGCTAAGGGCAGAACAAGGCACAGTGGTACTGTGTTGGTTCAGATGAAAGAAAGCAGGGCAAAGAGGAATCCCACAGACTTGGGGAAAAGAATTTTGCCTATAGATTCGTAGGCAAAATTCTTTTCCCCAAATTTCTTAAATTGTCCCCAGTGATATTCATTTTTAGGCAGGAAATAATAAGTCTTATCCTGCACATTTCTGAAAATCTAATTTGGGGAGCCATTCTCTCGAGTTGCTGGCAACTCTGGGACTCGCGTTATTAGAAATGTGATATTGTTATCAGGGTAAGAGAAGATCCTAATAGGGTATTTAAGAGCTAACAGGCTTCCTAACCTCATATCATATAAATAAACTAATGCCCTAGGTCCTTTTGGACCTTTTAGTACGTATGACAAAAACAAAACAAAATGAAAAAACTTTCAAGACAACTCAGCAAAAAATTCCAATTTAGAATCAATATAAAACTTTGGAGGTCAACTGCTTTCAAAGCAGAAACTGGCTTTATTTTCTTTCTAAAGATTTTGGCCAAAGCAACGTTTGGAATACTCACATTTGGAGATTAACTTTCTGCCAAACACAGAAGTTCCTAGTTTATTTCCTCAGTGGAAATCATCCCATCAAGTGAATCTTATTTATTCCAGGAACAGTGTTGCATTTGTAGACTACGTCCCTAAGGACTTAACATCAAATAAATTACATATATAGCATCAGTATATCATGAAAGTTTAAATAAAAAACTAAAAAATCTCTATGGTAAAAGTGGTAATATTTAATTCTATTTAGAACATGTGAATACGTATAGTCTGAAAACATATAGTTTCCCTACATCATTAGTTTGACTTAAAGCTTCCCTATAATCATATAAATTAGGCATTATATTTATAATACTTTTACTAATTTTTTAATATAGAAGGGATTTTCAGAGCTGATTTGGAATGGTCTATAACTTAAAAAAACAAAAGCAAAACCAAAAGTCTTTTCTAAAGGATTTGAGTTGTTTTTTTCTCCCAATTTCCCTGTCACAAGCAAGGGCATTCATTTATATTATTTCCCTCATCAGAGTGGAACTCAGAGTAGAGTCATGATTACTCTATAGTTATTTACATGGATGATACAGAAATGTGTCTTCCCTTACAAACTATATTTTGAAGTCAGAGCAGGTCAGCATTTCTCTGCTCCACATTTTCCTTGTTCAGAGTAACATGAGCTAAGACCTTCCAGTAGGAGGCATCCAGCAGGAGTAACAGGGCTTTCCCAAGGGAGCTTCAATCAGTCTTTTCAGAAAAGGTAGGAATAACACTGCAGTTTGCAAAGGTTGCTTCAAACCTTCATCTCTAAGCCTGGACCAAGAGCACTGGGGAGCCACTAGAGTGTTAATTGGGAGAGTGGTAGGATTCTATTTCAGGGAATGGGTTGGGGAAAAGCAATTCCAGTGGCAGGGACAGTCAGGGAGCTGGAGCCTGGGGGACTGGGGAAGACTTCACGGAGGAGGTGACCTTAAGCTGAGAAGAGAAAGTTAAGTACAAAAATATGCGAGATGGGCAAAAAAATATTTATTGCTTAAGGACAAAAACACATGCAATTAAGAAAATCATGGAGATCATAAGTAGACATTTTAGAAGAACAAATAATAGTTGCTTCCAAGAGGGAAGGGAATGAAGTGAGATCGGGGGCGGGGAGTCATAGGGTAGTGCTCATGATCTTCT
This sequence comes from Leptonychotes weddellii, assembly GCF_054177405.1. NCBI lineage: Eukaryota > Metazoa > Chordata > Mammalia > Carnivora > Phocidae > Leptonychotes > Leptonychotes weddellii. Next base: position 63,890,404 of record NC_138380.1, on the reverse strand, counting down.
TAAACTCAAAACTGTTGGAGACCTGGTATGGCCATGCATCATGCTATTTATCTTCCCAACAACCCAGTGTGAGACATGGCATCTTCATTTTATTGAGGAAGACACTGCATCCCAGAGAGATTAAGAGATTTATTCAAAGTCTTCCATTTAGGAAGAGGCAGAGTCTAAATTCAAACCCAAGTTTTTCTGACTCTACAGCCCATATTTTCATTGTCCCAGTACCTCATGATGGTTTCCTCATTTTAGAAAAGCATTTCTTTTGGTTTATGGTACCCACAATTTGTAATAAAAGTAATTCAGAGCCTTAAAAGTATACATGAGACTTTTTGTGCAATGTACATGGGATCAACAATCATTTGGTGAGTATAAACATGGGGGTATCCTCTTAATTAAATCCAGCTGGATATCCTAAAATATTTAAGATAATTATATTTTTGATATTATGAATTACTATGACTTATACAGACAACCTGAAAAGTCTAATTAAAAAGCAACTCTCAGCGTGGAAGAGACTCTTCAGCAACTCTTTAAAGAGCTCTATGCATTTGGCAACAGCTGCCCCTTACATACACAAGAGTATCATATGATTCCATGGAAAATGATCTGGTTCTAAATAGCACTCATAAAATTTTTTTCCTCAATAAATGTCAACACTGACATAAATTATGATAACTACTTTCCTTCCAACATATGATTTTTGTACTTAGGAAGTGGCATCTCACTAATCAGGCAGTAAGCCTGCCATGTAACAAACAAAATATTAGGGCAAACCAGAGGCTCCATGAAGGCCAGGAGTGACCATTAACACTCTCCAAATACATGTCCACTCCCAAATCCTGACACAGAGGTGCTGCAGGAGGCTGCCCCTCCCCAGTGCTCTGTGCACCCTGAAAGCCAAGACTTGCCTTCACCTGCATGTGGATCCTGACTCCCCTCCTCACATGGGCTTCTGGGATGGTCTTAAAGTAATACTGCTTTCAAAGGAAACTGGGGTATGCATAATCCCAAAAGACAATTAGAAGTCTCAAATATTCCACAGAAGATCAAACTGATCATTCATGTTAATACAAGTTAAAATGGAAAAAAAAATCTTTCTAACAACATCTGCTCAGAGTAAAAGTATATATGTTTTTATTTGCTGGGATACTCTGCTGAATATTGCAATAAAGAACCACAGGTTTCTTAGAGAACAGCTGGTTTATTTTTTTTTAAAGATTTTATCTGAGAGAGAGAGAGAACAGCTGGTTTAAAAGATATTTCTTCTGTTTTTATATTTCCATTCATTTGAATTGTTGTCTTATGTTTATTCTTAATATTTCTATATATGTTTTAAAAGGTAATATTTTCTAGAATGTTGTTTTATTTTATTTTTTTTAAAGATTTTATTTATTTATTTGACAGAGAGAGACACAGTGAGAGAGGGAACACAAGCAGAGGGAGTGGGAGAGGGAGAAGCAGGCTTCCCGCCAAGCAGGGAGCCCGATGTGGGGCTGGATCCCAGGACTCTGGGATCATGACCTGAGCCAAAGGCAGACGCTTAATGACAGAGCCACCCAGGTGCCCCTAGAATGTTGTTTTTAGTAAAACCTCTTAAAGTTTCCTCATGGCATCATGTAATGACCAACAAAGTTTGAATCCCTGCTATGGCATTTATGAGCTGTGTGAGCTTGGGAAAATCAGTCAATCTCTCTGAGGCTCCATTTTCTTATTTGAAAAATGGGGATCATAATGCCTGTCTTGCGGTGTTAATGTGAACTGCAAGGAGGTGGGTCCATAAAACATTTGACATGCAATAAGCATTCAATATATATATATGTGACCTGAGCCTGTTCCATTTCTCTTTGAGAATAAACTATAATTTAAGAATGTAGCCTCTAGAAAGCCTAATAAGTCAGGGAGAGAAGGCCCAGATACAGTCAGAGAAGTAGAAAAGTCCTTAGTGTATAGAATTGAGATAATAAACTTTATCTCTTTGTGCAGTAAGATTATTAGGAGAGAGTCACACATTTATGGGATTGTTTTTGCATATTCCTGGTAAATTTTTTCCTTTCATAACCAAATAAAATTTTACACATTAAGAAGAAAAGTTCTATTCATACACATACTATCCTCTATACCATCTTATATCATTATAATGATAAGGAACAAAGTTCAATGGGATCTTAAAATTATTCTGCTGTTAAACCAGCCTTTTAAAATAATCTCAAATATTCTTTTGAGGCTATTTAGCCAGATTTTTCCATGTGCCCTGTGAATAGCCTTATACCTTAAAAAGTGGTATCTTGGGGCAGCTGGGCAGCTCAATTAAGCATCTGCCTTCGGCTCAGGTCATGATCCCAGGGTCCTGGGATCCAGCCCTGTGTCAGGCTCCCTGCTCAGCGGGGAGCCTGCTTCTCCCTCCCCCAGCTCTTGTGCTCTTGCACGTGCTCATGCGCTCTCTCTCTCTCTGCCTCTCAAATAACTAAATAAAATCTTTTTAAAAAGTGGTATCTCAATGACACTGTCTGAAGAAAGGATTTAGCAAGGGCGCCTGGGTGGCTCAGTTGGTTAAGCGACTGCCTTCGGCTCAGGTCATGATCCTGGAGTCCCGGGATCGAGTCCTGCATCGGGCTCTCTGCTCGGCAGGGAGTCTGCTTCTCCCTCTGCCCCTCCCCCTCTCATGCTCTCTCTCTCTCAAATAAATAAATAAAATCTTTAAAAAAAAAAAAGGATTTAGCAAGTAACAATGGTGGTAATAATAGCTGATGTTATTAGCATTTGCTATGTATTAGCAATGTTCAAAGTGCTTTCCATATCTTGTCTCATTTAACTCTCACAGTAATGGATGGGATAGGTACTACTGTTACTTCCATTTTACAGATTCAAAAATGAGACAGAGAGATTAAGAAGACAAGGAGTAATTGACATATGTCCTGAGAACATCAATATTAAGGTATGTTGCTCTAGACATCCTGGAAGCAAAGGAGCAAAGACCTTTCAAATTAAATACGGAGAGTGACAATGAAAACAATAGAATACAGCATTCCTATCTTTCTTCTTCCTCCTTCCTTTGAGTATATAATCCGTATGTAGAACCAGTTCTGTATCCTGGGCAGATGGAGAAGGCATTTTAGGGAGGGCCCTAAGTATTCATGAAGTAGTGTTTATAAGTAAAACTAGAAGGAAACTTAAAAAATGTAAATAACTACTAGAGTTACAAATATTAATATTCAAGTGATATTACTGATCCATACTTTTGTCCTGGTTTTACCACTTACTGTACCTATATCATCTCAGGCTAATCAATGCACTGCTCTAGTTCCCCATCTATAAAATGAAAGGGCTTTATTAGCTGCTCTCTAAGGTCCCTTGAAACTTGACATTCTCTAGTTCTTATAACAGCTCAGGAAACTTCATCCTAATCTTTATATGATGTTCTGGTCTTTAATATATTTTGAGACCAAGGTCCTTATCAAATTGCACTTGACCTCTACCCACAAGGCCAGCTTCTTGTCTTAGTCATTGAAACTAAGGCATGAGAGCTTTCATTTGCCTTGAAAACAGGGAAAAAATGATACTGACATCCTATAGATCTAATCTGCTCCACTCTGTCTGCTGACTGGGTTATTTCTGCTGTGATACTGGCCTAATAAAAAAATTAGTAAGTTCCAGTTGTGGCCAAGACAAAGAGGACCTATCTTAGGGGAATTATACCCACCTTTGACATAATCAGAATAAACTATAACTCATAGTGCAAGGGAAGAGATGGAAAACTTCTTTGTTATTATATGTTATGATGGAATTTTTATTTTAAAGGTCCAATATTTCTGCAGAATAATTAGCACATTTGCTTGTGTCAATCTCCATCTTTCTACATACCAAGAGTAGATCCCTCACACCAACAGAGATCAGAAAGGTACAAGCAGGATTCATATGAAGATTAGCGTCCCTAAGAGTGCATTGCTCTGAATCTTTGAATCTTATGCTACATTATATTTTGCAGTTGATTACTACATACATGATCTATTAACTGTACCTCACAACAACACTTAAAGGGGACAGCAAATGGAAATATATTCATTTTATAGATAAGGAAATGAGGCTTAGATAAATGGAAGTTGCTCATGTTTTACCATATGCATAAAGGCTAGATATAGCCATTATTACCCAACTTGTAAGTGATAAAGACAGGACTAGAACCTAGATCTTTCCATTTGAAGGCCCATTTTCTTTTGTTCTATTGTATGTGTATATTTGTGTATGTATATATATGTGTGTGCGTGTGTGTGTGTATACACACACACAGATTAAGATTGTTTATCTCTTTTTGAAAGGTAATAGGTGATGTTTCCCCTAATGCTACCTATTTTCCAAAAGGAACTATATATTTCTTTTTTTTTTTTTTTTAAGATTTATTTATTTGACAGGGAGAGACACAGCGAGAGAGGGAACACAAGCAGGGGGAGTGGGAGAGGGAGAAGCAGGCTTCCCGCGGAGCAGGGAGCCTGATTCGGGACTCGATCCCAGGACCCTGGGATCATGACCTGAGCCAAAGGCAGACGCTTAACGACTGAGCCACCCAGGTGCCCCTATATATTTCTTTTATAACAAAAAAGTAACAATCAGTTACTAAGTCTTTCATAAAATACAAATGGCCCCAAAGAGAGTGTTGTGTTGCATCACTCTTAAATTATCATGGATTTCTGGAGACCACTTTAAGATGCAGAGCTGTAAAATCATAGCATTGAGAGTAAAAAGGAATTATGAATCAGACCATGAGAGTAAGTCCAAGGAGGACAGGCTTGGGCAGGACACTGGGATGTTTTTTGCCCATTAGAACCAGGAAAACATGAAATGGCTGGTGTTTGAGAAGAGGAGACTATAAACTTGCAAACAGGGTATCAAGATAAGCCATTATTTACAGCTTTGTCTCTGCCTAAACTATAAGGGCCTTCACGAGTCATTCCACCTTAACATAGGGAGCTAGAACTGAAGATTTTTTTTCTATAACCCAATGTCTTATCATAGTACCAGTACATAGCCCAAACTCTGAAAATGCTTCTAAACTTAGGAAATTTGAAGTACTGGAAAGAGCTTTGCATTATTACTCTGAAAAGATCTGGGTTTGATTTGGGATCTCTTTTTGTTATATGCTAGCCAAATCCATGGTCCTGGATTAATGACCTGTATCTCTGAGACAGATATCAATCCTATAAAATTTAGATGATATTAATAATTATCATGCCTCTTCACATAGTTGGGAAGATTAAATAATTACATATGATAAACTATGAATGATTAGTGTACATAAATTATTACTATTTCTATTTTTCAAAAAGACTTTTTAAATATAGCATAGTAATTCATAACAGTGCTGCCACCTTTTTAGAATTCTGAAAGATTACAAGACAAAGAACTAAGAGCAGATGGAACTATATATAGAGAAAAGACAACTTTAAATTATTCTTATATTCAAGCTACGAAAACTTTAAAGATCTAAGATATTAAATACACACACACACACACTTCTCTGTATATAGTTACTGTGAAGGCAGCCTGACTCATCGACCCCTTAGGATTACTTTCTATCTTTTAGCTATAATGAGGATATATTTTCTATCCAAGATAAGGAAATCTTGTTGAGTAAAATACTGACCCAGGGAGAACTTTAAAAGGGATTATTTCAATATAACTATATAGAAAATCCAGAAATAAGTCCAGCTCCACATGGGAATTTATTATTGGGTAAAGGTGGCATCTGATGTTGGTAGGGAAAAGATGGATTACTTAATAAATGGTGCTAGAACAACTGCAAAGCCATTTGGGGAAAAACTGGGTTCTTCTTCATTCCCTACATGTAAATATATTTTAGATAAGTAAAATAAGTAAATGTAAAACATGAAACATTAAAAATAGCAAATATATGAATGTTTTTATAATGATGGAATAGAAAAAATCCTTCCAGGCATGTCAAACTCAGGAGGCATAAAAAACAAGATTGGTAATTCAGACAAAATAGAAATTTAAAATTTCTTTACACCACATACACACAGCAAAGCATAAATAAGCAAAACATAAATTAGGAACTAGGGGAAATATTCACAACATATATGACAGAAAATAGTCTAAAACCTTTAACAAAATGAAGAACAAAATCAGTAAGATGAAAAACTCAATAAAAAATGGACAAAATGAAATACAAATGACCAATTCAAATATGGGAAAACTCCATTTATAATTAAAGAAATACTTAACTCATTAATAATTAATTAACTATTCATAATCAAATAAGTACAAATTAATGTGAGGAACTTTCCCACCTGTTAGTTCAGCAAAGACTAAAATGTCTTATTATCCAACATTGGTATTATCCAGCACTTTTCCCTGTCGGTGGGAGTGTAGGGGTACAATCTTCTTGATGGGCAAGAACTATAAAAATGTAACCCATCTAGTTCCAGGAATTTTCCTGTAGGGTTAACTAGTACCAGCATGTGTAGAGCATCGAGGATGTTTGGTTACAGTGGTTTTTGAAACAGGCAAAGTTTAGAAACAGTTTAGAATAGTTATTTTTAATCCGTGAAATGGAGCATTGACTATTAAAAAGGATGAGCTCAATCTCTATGGGATAATATGGAAAGATCTTTCTGATGCACTAAGTTAAAAAAAACCCTATATAACAGTATTTATATTTGATCTCATTTATGTTTAACATAAACATATATTTGCATTTACCAAAAAAGCATCCAGAAAGGTACAAAAGAAATTATATATAGTGGGTTCTTCTGGGGAGTTGAGTTGTAGAATTGAGAGGAAAAATACTTTTATTTTTATGTAAATCTTTTGTATCATTTACTTTTAGATAATGACCATGTTGATTTTATAATAAAAAGTTTAAACCATGCTAAATCAATGTGAGTTACGCTCATTAACTGCTATTCATAATCTTCAAGATGTCTTCGAGTCTTATGTGAAGACCTTTTCTATAGACTTTAAAGATTTGTAGTCTTCACTTATACATACCAATCTTTTCCTCTGCTTTATCTACTCTATGAATTTAATCTTTATAAATTTGGTTGTCATTTTATTTAGAATTCTTTATATTGTCATAATTATCTGATTGCTTTAACTTAAATTAGCCTAAATAAAAATGGATATCTACCATCAATATAATAATTTTAAATAAAATGATTTAATAGGGCAATGATTCTAGAATTAGACTTTCTGGATTCATTTTCCAGCTCCTTCATTTGTTAGCAGTGTGACCCTAGGAAAGTTACCTAACTGCTCAGTTTTCTCATTTGTACAATGAGGTGAATGGTGGTCTTTATATTATAGGGCAGTTGGAGGATTAGATAAATGCATATAGAAGATTTAACAGTTCCTGACACTTAGTAAATATTCAATTAATGTGCTGAGATTATCATAATCTATATTGTTATTAAAATACTTTGAAAGAGATTTTCAAATTCAGTTGTTACAATATAGTCTGGTCTTCAAGTACAAACAACCTCCTAAGTATGTTTATAAAGATAGAACAAATTGTTATTAATGCTGAAGATGAAGCAACTGTTTCTCATTTGTTGAAAACTATCAGAGTTGTGAATATTACCTTTAATTTCTCAAGCAGAAATTACCGAATATGCCAAAAATAAAGATAGAAAATGAGATGAAGATCAATCCTAAATCAAAATTGCCAAAGAGGGTTCACAAAGAAAAAGGAAATAATGTCATTCAGCCTGGTGGGTCAGTGAGATTACAGATGTATATGAGGACTCAGTTAAATTAGTTATTTTTTACTCTATCTAGATGTAAAGTGCAAACAATGTGTATAGCATTACCCAGATATTTTCCTTACATTTCACTGACATTATAATTAATCATTCAATGGAATATGTTGCTTGATTCCACTTGGAGAAATCAGAAAGCCATACATACCTTCCCGGAGTTGTTAATTTTCAGTGAATTCTGCCTCTCTTCCCTCAATAGTCTTTTTTTTTTTTAATTTTTAAACAACAGTTCCAAGATAATATCCCAAATATAAGCATATTAATGAGACATTGTGTGTATGTTTGTAGTACCTGAACAGGGATTTTTTTTTTTTAAGTAGTACAAAGCATAACATTCATATCATGGAGGGAGCCAGATACCTCATCAACTGAAAAATTGAGTATTATCATTCTCTAGGTGGTAAATCCAGCAAAATAAAAAAAACCAACTTTAAACCTCTCAATGCTGCTATTCATTTATTGATTTGTGAAGCATTTGAAACTATGCAAGATTTATTATTCTCTTTCATTGTACTGGATATAACATGACTGCTTTAGGTAATGTATGAATATCAAGTTTTTCTTTATCTCCTTCAGTTTTTGTTCCTCTGGGTCCTTCAAGGACTATCAGAACTGAAGATTGGGAGTGTTTGTGTGAGTACACACACCACACATTATTCTCTGAGCTAGCAAGGATATCTGTAAATACCTGCTGTTCTTTTAATTTCAAGACCTAAAGTATTGATAAAATGTTAATGATTTTCAAACAGAAAATTTCAGTCTGCCCATGCAAACAAAAGTGCAGTTTTCTGGGATGACATACTATAAGTCATTCTCAAAATTCATCAGAAACATTTCAAACTGTGCTTCTAACAATTCAAAAACAGATCTCATCAAGTCCAGAGTCATTAAAAAGAGTCAAGACGGATTATTGATTATTAAATTGACATGGATATATACCTAGGGACCTTGAGGAAATAATACCACTAGGTATGTGCACTTTGAGGAATTATTAAAACTTTGGAGGTGTTAACTGAAGATGGTGGTGTTCACTGAAAGCATTTAAAAATTGACATCAGAAGTGAAAATATGGCTTCAATTTTCTTTGATGAGTTATTCTAAGCATTATAGGAAATGAGAAAGTAGAACATGTGTCAGAAATAAACCTCAAATATCTGTTTATGGCTTTGTTTTTTTGATATGTGTGTGTGTGTTTGTACATACATATACACATATGTACATGTGTGTATGTATTTATACATAATACATGTATGTGTGTGCATGTTTGAGATTGAGAGGCAGAAAGAGAGAGTGACAGAGATAGAAAGATAAGGGGGGGGCTGGGTGACTCGGTTGAGTGTCCGACTCTTGATTGCGGCTCAGGTCATGACCTCAGGGTCCTGAGATCCATCCCCCGGGAGGGCTCCACACTCAGTGGGGAGTCAGCTGGAGATTCTGTCTCTCTCACTCTGCCTATCCCCCCATTTACACACACACGCTCTCTCAAAAAATAAATAAATCATTAATTAGTTTAAAAAGAAAGATAAAGAGGGAAGGAGAGAGGCAAGGATGGAAGTCAAAGATGTACCTTATGAAAGTAAAGTATTTTAAATAGAAGGGTACTTCTTTTTACAATTTCCTTCAGCTCTACCCAGTTTGAAGCTGACTGAACTGAGTCAAAGGTGTGCACAGATCCCAAGCTGATGGGAGGCCGAGGCAGGAGGGGACCTGATGTGGTCTGAGGCCAGTGCTTCCTTTAACTCCGTCATCCTAGCTTGTTTTGTACAGTTTCTCTCTTGTGGTTACGAAGATGCAAGTGATTAGGAAAAAAGACCAGTATTTAAGTAAATGTCAGCAAAATTTTTAAAAAGTGTGTTTTCTTAGGCCACTTACAAACCTTTTGGAGGCAAAAAACAAAGGCTAGAGCATCATCAACTTATTTTTAATTAGCTTATTCCTGTTTTGTTTGTTTGTGTAAAATAGGCTAAGACAATTGAGATGACTCAGCCATTCCATTATTAATATTAATGCTTTAAATTAGCATTACTAAAAATGTTGCTTCACAATAGGGATCTCTTTGAAATGTAATAGAATATAGTAATTTAAAAGTTACCCCTTAAAATGAACGCTAGAGAATACTTCATCCATGAATGTGTCCCTGGCTCAATGAGGTTCTTCATTTATCTCCTTTATCACTCAAAACCTAGAAAAATTGCTTTGAATCTTTTTCTCTAATAATTTCAAATACAAACAGTTGCCTACTTCATTCTACTTGCCTAATTCCTCTCCATAAGGACCTAATTTTGACATGCTTCTTCAGCCCTCACTTTTGTTTCTGGTGGTGTTTTTGGTAGCTGCACAAAGGATGCTTAGTGAAAGCTTTAAAAATGAACTAGAGATAAAAGGATGGATAAATGAGTATATTTGTCCCCTCATCACTGGATTTCCTATCTAGCTATTCTACTTGACTATGATGTTATCTACAGCAGAGGCTGCTTCCTGTTGACCACTGTGTTCCCATCATCTAGTAGGTATTCAATAATGTGTGCTGAATGAACCAATGAATCAAGTCTCTCACTTTCATGTCTTCAATTTTTTTCAGCTTTTATTTGGCTATGTGTCTCATGTCTTCAACTACACCAGGAGCTTTTTGAGGGTAAGACTCATTTTTTATTGTCTTGTGCTAGCAGAGTGCCTTGAATAAAGCAACACTTCTAAAATGCAAAACATTCATGCAAATGAATGCAAAAAGGAATGCAAAACACTCCAAAACAAACAAACAAACAAAATGAATGCAAAAAGGAGTGCAAGAAGGAATGCAAAACATTCCCTTTGATTGTTTTTTTAACCTAGAGATAGTTCCTATATTTTTAAGTCTAAACCGTAATAGTGAAATAAAATTTAGGTCAACATAAAGAAGTTTTCAATAAATAGATATTAAAAATCCAATATCAAGCTCCAATATCTAATATTTTAATAATGTAGATTTCCTTTTGAAGTCATTTGTTTCTAAGATCTCAAATCTAACAAATATTCATATTAATGCTTAGAAATTTCTATAATGCATGCTCATACTTCATAGAAATTTATTTTAGATAATATATTTATAACTCTAAGACTCTGATTATAGCACTCTGTAATTACATTTCCTATTTCCATACTTAAATATTTGTCATCATAGAGATAACAACCATTCATTAAATAAAATGGAAGAAATATGTAGAATGAAGAAAATTGGCTAGAGTCCCACCACCCCAACACAACCACCTCCAATATTTTGGTCTATTTTTTCCAATTTTTTTATACACATATTTATAATTTTCTCTTCTAAGTTATAATCAAATTATAATCTTATATCTCATATTTTATTTATTAAGTTTATTTCTGCTTAAGGGAAAAAAAAGTGCTTTCTAGTACTAAGTAAGCAAATTTAATTCCAAATTGTTCCCAAAACTTACTGATTGTGTTCTCCTCTCCCAAGGAGCTCATATATGCAATTGATCTCAAAGAATTTATCAAAATATTGGAAAAATGAAATAAATAAAAATGAAAATAATGTATGTGTGTCAGAGAGTATGTATAATTTTTATAGATAGCTGTATCTCTAACTCTTTGTTCCTAAGTAGATAATGAGACCACAAACTTTTTCAGAAAACTAATTCCAAAGGTACTCACAATAAAGTATCTTTTAAAGAAGTGAATTTTGTGTACCTGTTGGTTTTTACTATAAAACTGAAATTTTTAGGTCAAGTCATTACCTCTGCAAGCATCAGTCTCTTCATCTTTAAAAATAAAAGGCTAATATAAACATTCACCTTATAGGTTTGTTTGGAGAATTAAAGTAATTAATGCTTACAATGTACGTAGAGAAGTGTCTGAACACATAGAAAGTGCTTCATAAACGTCAGTTATAATTATCATTCCTGGGCAAGTTTTGTGGTCAAATAGTAATCTCAGATCTTGAGGCTGAATTTTTTTCTTTTCCTGGCTTCAATTAAGTAGAAAATTACAATTTTTTTTTTGTCATAATGCTCTTTTAGAAATCACTTAAATATTCCTGTCTTTCATGTTCTATACTTTCCTATCTTCCCAATTTGACCAATTTAAAAAATATTCAAAAACATGACCTTTAACACTGACTCTCTGCTGTACTTTTCTCCCATTATTTGCATTTCTTACAGAATCTGGATTTAGTATAACAGAAGTTGCTAGGCTAGTAGGGATTTGTAAGCTATCTCAGAAGGTACCTGGTGGGAGTTCTCAGAACTATGTTCACACTAATAACATGAAATAACTATCCCACCAAAGGTAGAGAGCCTTTCAAATTAAGGTTGAGAGCAGAAGACGATACAGAGCAGATCACAGTGCATATGCTAGATACAATGCAAAGGGAACCAGGAGCCAGGAACTCAAGTTGTGTCTGCTTTGCCACATGGCAATCTATCCCTTCTGCATCAGTATCACAGTATAGTCATTGATATCAAGGCTGGAGATTTTACTATAGGGATTTAAGTCAGTAAGTTTGTCAATTTGAAAGTTTAGGAATTTAGGCCAGTTAGGAATTAGATTGACAATAGTTAATCGGTGTTGATCCTTAAGTTGTTTTCCTCCCTCCCTCCTTTCCTAGCTTTCTCAGAAACATCTTTATTACAAGTGTTCTTAAACACTTCTTTACATGCATTGCAGAATGTGTATTAACGTCCTGTCAGATTATTTCTTTGACTATGGAATATTTCAGTAACGGTTTCAATATTTCTTTTGGTTAATGTTCTTTCTGAGTTTAGAGACTTGTTTCATATTAAGTTAATTTAACAGTGAGTGCTCTTTGGAAAAGAATTATTCTGTGTAGGGAAACATCAGTGTTTAATGTTAGCGGAACATGTTAGCAAACTTGGAATTCACATTTTTGCTTTCATTGTCACTTCTAGACATAGGAAATGAACTAAGGCAGATGAAATGTGATTGGAATCAATGGACATTTCTCAATGAACTAATTTGATGAGGAGTCAATATAAAGATTAGAAACCACTATTCCAAAAGGATTCATTGGCAGTAAAACACAGAAAGAGCCTTTAGCTCCTATCTATGAGAATTGGATTGTTTTTTGTTTGTGTAGGTGAAAAAACTTGGACCCTGAGTGATGAAGCAATTTTCCCCAAGATGACACTGTTATACAGTAGCAAGGCATGGTAGAGACACCACCTCCTTTGGCATTTATTCTTTTGTTTGTATCAATTCAACATACTGTTATTGTCCTTTAGAGATAAATGGTCAATACACTCTATAGAACAGTGTAAAGAAGGGGGAAAAATAAAGCATTACTGATACTGATTCAGAGACAAGACAAAGAAAAAAATTAGATTGCGATTTATAATGAATATTTTGAATCGCTTAGATTTGTATATGGGTTATATTGAAGTATGGTCATAAAGAATGTTAATAAGACTTTAAGGATATGTAGAGAATATAAAATAATGTAAGATGATAACTTGTGAAATTTTATTTCAATTAGGCAGATCGTAGTTTATATTATTGCAAAAAGAAACAAAATGACTCCATGTATTTGTCAATACAGAGAGAATACAAGATGTTAGTTTTTATAACTATGTAAGTTTTAGAAGTTTATTCAACAGCATAGCTCCTTATGACTTAAACAAAATTTTTTCTAAAGAGAGAGTGTCTCTGTTTGATGGTGTAAATTTATGAGCAAACATAAGATACCAAAATTCTATCTTTGTGTCATTCATTCTCAGAATACATGACAGTAGGTTAGCCATTCTTTTGATACAAGATGAACTAAATTGTTCCAAAATCATAAAACTATGAATCAAAATAAAATCGTTTTGAGAAAAAAAATCTATTCTTCATGACTGCTCTCTTTTTCCCAAATTTTGATTTGTATTATGGAATGTATTTTTATTTATAAGGAGTGATCATATACAAAAGTAGCTCTAAAGCTTTTAGCAGAACTTCAAATTCACTCAATAACATATCTTCCCATTCTCTGTCAAATAGGTGGCTTGGCAAATGAGTGAATATCAAGAATATATATAAATACAAAATATTGATTTGTATTTCATATTTACATATATTTATATACAGTAAAATAACTATTCATATAAGTCTACACTTATACAAATTCAAATAAATACATATTTACATCAATTTATAAATTTATGCAAATTTATATATAATTTTTATGTTAATTTGTATTATATACTATTCATTGAAAAGCATATATTTATATTTAAATTTTATATCTAAATATTGTTTATCTCTCTATTTAAAGGGTGTCCCAAAAGTCTTCATATAGTTTTAAACATTAATCACTTCTAAACTATAAATGCTATAAACTTATGAAAATAACATTTGAAAATTTAATTACTTACATTTATTTTACACTTATTTAGTACTGTGTACTTATTATTATTCAAGTAATAAATTTTTTACCTAAAAAAGTTCTTTTATATCCTCTGATTAAAGATGACAAACAACTGAAGTAGGTAGACATCTTCAGAAAATGACTGATTCTTGAAAAAAAGCATCACAACAAAGTATACCCGCTTCAAAACATCGTCTAGGGTTAGCTCTGTATATACGCTTCTGAGACAAAACAATGGCCCACAGCCATTATAAAAGATAAACATAAACAACAGAAGCACTTCACTAAACAGAAGCTCACCTCAAGGGGGCAGAATTCTGTACTTCATACTGGTTTGCTCTAGTGGGGAAGGAAATAACAGAGTCAAAATGATTAAAGGTGATGTATCTTCGCAGGAAACAGACCCGCTCAGTTTTAATGACAGATATGGAGTTTTTGTTGTTCATTTCCTCAAAATGAACATTTTAAATTTAACTTAGTAGGCTTATTAAAAAAGCATAGTGGTCTGCTGGCTTATTTAAGGTGAAATATTGGTCTTTTTTTGTTCAAAAAGTCTAGAACTGCTCAGGAAATACCCTGACACCTGTGATTAGTCCAAAAATTAAGTCTTTGTTCAAATAAATTCTGTAGGTTACTAACAAAGATTAGCACTAGCCTGAACACTTTCAGGCACACCTCCAGACTCCAATCATTTCTGCATTACCAGCACCTTGCTCAGTGCTTGGTCCAAAGTACACCCTCAATAATGTTTGGGAAGTTGCTGTGAAATTTTAAATTTTATGATGTAATATAAATAGCTTCTAAAACAGTATTCTTCATTTAAATATATCAAAATTATTTTCTTTGAAAAGATAATTTGAATAGACTTTAATGGGAAAAGAATTAGAAACATATCTTACTCATATTTAGCCCTTAAAGAACAAATTAAACCCTAAGGAAAAGCCACACTGAAACATTCAAGTCAGAGTTCCATAATACCTATTTTACCCTAAAATACTTGCCCTGAAAAAAGCTTCTGATTTACCCTCACATACATTGCTAACTTAGCCTGAAACTGATATATATAATATTTAACCAACTTTATTGGAGATTTTGTGAAAGAGGAATGTTTGGCTTTATTTCTGTGGGAAATGAGGATCTTCAAATTCTCTTTGAGGGATGTTGTGTTCTATGGCCGTAGGCACTGGCCTGAAATATGATCATAGGCAAATTAGTTTATTTTAATGCCTATTGCATGCATGGATAACTCTATTAAGTGAATGAAATTTGACAAGCAGATATATGATAAAGATATAACTGTGTATTTCACATAGTATCAAAGGAAAGCAACAATTTGAAGAACCACAAAACTGTTTATTTGATCTGATTTTTCACTTATTTTTTAAAAATTTTTTAGATTTTATTTGATTATGTTATGTTAGTCACCATTCATTACATCATTAGTTTTTGATGTAGTGTTCCATGATTCATTGTTTGCGTATAACACCCAGTGCTCCACTCAATATGTGCCCTCCTTAATACCCATCACTTATTTTAAATCATCCCATAAGTGACAGATATCTTTTCATTTGTCTTCTTTATTCCTTTTTAATTTCATGTTTGAATATCTTGTATCTGGGACTTATATAATAACTTCGATTAAAATGTAGGGTCATGGCACAGTTCCAACCACAGTTCAGATAGAACACTAAGTATTAGTATTTATTCAATGAATGAATGGATGAATGAAAAAATGACTAAGGTTTGGGCAAAGTCAGTAATTACCACTCTAAAAATACTTAGAGTGGCCATTGGAAGGATAGTACAATAAAATTAATATATGTGAAGGCAAAATTTTCCTCTGTGTTTAGATTAATGGTTCAATTTGTACTCCCTTTAAAATAGCAAAAGCCTCACAAATGTCACTATTTCTACATGTGAAACAGTTCTTTTTTTTTTTCCACTACTCTCTATCAGTACTCATGCAGTTTTACTGAGAGCATGCAGTTTTACCTGAGAGCATGAACTCTCAGGTAAATTGATTTATCAAATTGAGCAAAGATATAGTAATAAGTGCTCTGACCATTATTTACTCTAGAAAGTTAAGTTCTGAAAGGAGCTCTGTTCTATTAAACGTGTTCTCACAAAATTATGGGCAGGTGAACATAACTGTCCCTTGTATGTAACTGGGGAAATACAGTGTTTGAGAGGTTAGGTGATCCTCATTAGGAAATCAGTGGCAGACAGAGGTAGTAAATTTATAAATAAAAATATTCAGATTTTTGCTTAGTTTAAGCCATGACCAATTCCATTTTCTTAGAAACATTAGATATGTGCTCTCCTGCCAGTGGAGAATACTCCCTAGTCCCTGAGTTCTAGGCTGAACTGGGGACTCAGCAGGTAGACCAGGTTTTTCATTCTAGAAACTGTATAGATTATGTAACTATAGACTTTATTCCCACCTTTTAATTAACTTTAGTGCCACATCATACAAAAGAGTTGGCTCAATTTCATTTATTTGGATTAGTGTAATATATTAGACAGGAGGTCCATAATTTCCCTTACATAAAAAGTGCTTAAGATCATCCACAAGTGGTGCGTTTTAAAATTCATTAAAGATCTCTGACATGTTCTTCTATTAGCAAGGTTCCAGAGAGCACAGATGGCAATTAGTCACACAGGTGTTTGGTGGTTAACTTCTTTGATTGAAGAGAGCAGCACCATCCATGAAAAGAACCTCTGAATCTCCAGAAACAGTCATAGTATTAGATGCTATTCAAAGCATCTCCTATCAGTACTCTAACTTTCCTAGATTCTTATATAAATTCTTTGCTTATTAATCCACACGTTGTACACCTTAAACTTATGCAATGTTATATGTCAATTATATCTCAATAATGTGGAGAAAAAAAAGTATTCATTTTAGAGTTTTCAAAATGGCTGATTGATGGAAAATCCAATCCTGGCAGGATGGATGGTCCTTTAAGCCAGTGGTTCTCCAAGTGTAGTCCCTGGACCAGCATTATCTTCATCACTTGGGAGCTGGTTAGAAATGCAAATTCTCTGGCCCCACCCCAGGCCTACTGAGCCAGAAACTGGTGATGAGGCCCAGCAATCAGTGCTTTTACAAACCCTCCAGATGATTCCCATGCAAGCGAAAATTCGAGAACCCCTGCTGTAAGCTAGTTGGAGGTGCCTGGAAAAAGGGCTCTCCAGAGAGAACACAGGAATGTAAAAATTAAAGTATTCTTACAATTTATATTACATTTAAATTATAAAACATTATTTGGTCATGGACGGGATGTTTAATTCTTATCTTTAATTTCTTCATTTTGAATTCATTAGGATTAATGTATTTGAATTAATAATTGATATACATAGTACTATATGGATAGTAATGTGACTTCACTATGCAAAGAATCTGCTTTAGGCAATGGTGGGATGGAAGTCAGTGAGTGTGGGAACCTAGACTGAGTTGCTGTTAAAGTCTTTGCACATTGGCAGGGACCTGAGATGCTAAATTATCACCTTTGGTGTTCCATGTGTCCCTCCTGCATACCCTATGGCTTCAGGAATATTTCCTTCAATCATACATTGCCTTTACATATCACAAAACAGAGGTGAAAATTAAAAAAAAAACATCTTGGAAGATGGAAAAATTAGCAAATTACCAATCTAGGGAACCAGTATGAAAAAATATTTCTTTTCCTTGAGTTTATTTTTATATACTCTTCAAAGCAATTCCAGAACTTCATGGCAATATGAATATATGTGGCCATACAATTATATTCACCTTCTTTTAATCCTTATTTCTTTTATTCTGTTCATTCTTTGTACTGGTTTCCAGCTCAACAGTGCCAATTATGAAAGCCACCGCTATTGGAAGTTTAAGAACAAACAAAGGACTCCTCTAGTTTTAGGATAATTGAAACAACCCCAAAATATGGTGGCCAAAGTGTTAATCAAAATTCAATGTGTAGCTTAACTTTTAATATGATGAAATCATCATCAACAAATTATCAGAAGTTGTTTTTAAATTATAGCTGAAGAATATTTAATATACTGAATAAATAAATCAACAAAACTCATAATGCTATTAATATTCACACGAAATTAAAAAGGTCACTCTTTCTGAGATTTTAAAAAATTACTTATACAAGCTGTAAGAAGGGTATGAGTTTTACTGCTATAGTCACTACTGAGTACTCTCAAATACTGTCTACAGATAGCCATGCAGAAATCATGATCATAACTGTTTGGTGTGAATAAAAGAAAGTAGTGGTAAAATAATCAATATTCTCACTACTTCAGAACTTCCATCTTTCTCAATTTTGGGAAAGATATTGCATGATTAATTCTATCTAAAGGCAAGTACAGGCTGTAATAATAGTTATTCCTACAAGCCCTGAAGAGATTATGTCTGTTGTTGGAAGGGTGTAGCTCCAAGGGTGGGATGTTGCTAAAGACAGGAAGAAAACTCTTGTCAGTCTTTCACAGTCTGCTCCTCTATCCACTGGTCACTAATCTATCTTTATAAATCCTTCTGTTGAATGTGTTGCTGTTTGCTGCATCACCTTTTACCTTAGGCAGCATAGAGTAATATTCAGGAGGCTAGGTTAAAAAAGACCCCAAGCAGCAGAAAATGTAGTTTATTGACAGGATGCTTTACAGATGGATAATGCTAGTAATGAGAAAGCTGCATAATTGCTCTTTGTGGTGGGCCAAAACCTCAGTCAGTGGCTGATACACATGGAACAAAATTATTAAGGCACTTTATTTCAGAGTTGGAATGGTTCCCAAATTAGAACAGACCCGCTAACAGTCCATCTGGCTAGGTTTTGGAATGGTAGACAGATTGTGGCCTATGGATGCAATTCTTTAGAATAAAAACAAACAGGAGAGGTGCTCCTTTGCCAAAAGACCGAGAGGATTTTGCAGGGATTTAAAACACATCTACATCATAGAGCCTTGATTGCTTACATCCAAAGCAGAAAAATCTCAGGAAACACATGAGTATTCAATGTCATTGGTGTGAAAGATAATTTCCCATTTCCTGGTAAATGCAGAAATGCTTGGCAAAGTAGATATGGGATCAATTTATTTGGCTGGTATGCTTTACAAAAGATCAACATACTGCCAAACCAGTGGGAAAAATATGGCACTCTGGCTTTCCTTCATATGATTCTGGTACACACAAGAGCCACAGAGAACCAAGACTTGTTTGGATCATGGTTAAAATTAGGGCTGGTCTTAAATTCAGGAAGAACATGATCATATGTTCCAGTTGGTTAACTATCAACTCCTTTAGTTAGTTTTGCCAATTTCAAATAGTACCTTTCTGCTCAAAGAAAGATTATGGAATAGAAGCCTCCAAAGGATCTACAGTTCCATATCAAAGAGAAGAGCTTTGATTTTTTAAATTTTTTGTTTGTTTGATTGTTTCTTAGGCATATGCAGTCCAACCCAGGGAACATAGCTCAGGGGGGATCTCACCCAGTATAGGCTGGGGCTTCTGAGCTTTATGGTGCAATGCAAATTGGAGGAACCAAAGCCCTCCCTGTTCCGCCTTGGTCAACTCATGGCTTTAGTGTAATGAATGTTGCACACACCCTTTTGCTCTGCCATACCAAGGCCAAGCAGAGAGGAAAGCCTGCAATAATAATGAGGAAAGCCCAGTGGCACTGGATGGTAGGTGACCTGGCTCACAATAGGCATTCAGTAAACAGTCCACTGAACATGATAAATTAATTCTAGCCTCAGTTCTGTTGATAACTACCTATTCAACCTTAACTACTTTTCTGAGCTTTCACAAAACAAGGATGATAATGGTGCTTACCTCCCAGGACAAATATGAAGTGGGACAATACCTAGAAACACATCTTATGAAGTCTGAGGGATTAATGATGATACTTCTTTAAACCCAGGAACTAATATTTTAGAGGATAAAAGTGGTGCTGATTTTCTCATTTTTATTCCTGTTTTATTCAATAAAATAGGTAATCTAAATTGAAGAATATTTCTTTCCCATGGGATTCAGTTATGTGATTTTCCTTTTGAATAAGCCAAAAGTGTATCTGATAGACACTGATTTTTCCTTGAATTAACCAAAATGCCCAAGAGATGGCTCAGCACCAATTATCCAATATGACTTTATTTTTGCAGGAAGTTTTAATCATCTTCCTAATCTGGCAATCTTTCCTCCAAAAGCCTGACATTTTTTTCTTAAACAAATTATGCTTCATGTTTTCAATTGAAATATCGGCCTTTGACCTCCGTTGAAATGCAAAGACCAGTGGGAGGGATAAAGCACTAAGCTGCTATTGGTTTTTGTGGGGGGTTTTTTTGTGGTAATGAAACATCAGAGGAGAGGTTTCAATGGGGGAGGATATTGAAGAAAAGATCAAAAAGACTTGGCACTGTTGGATGCGGAGACATGGACTGGGAAGTGAGGGTGGGGAGACACTGTAATAAAAAGCTGCTCATTTCATTCTTTTACTGTGGGTTTACCCTGATTGAAGTAAAGTGGAAACGAGTCCTTTGCTCACAGGTTTAGTAGCTAAGTAGATCTAAAATGTACAGAGATAAGCTATTAAAATTTTATGAGTCTTTTCCCCCCTTGCCCAGTAAAGTCAGAAAGTACTCTTTTTTTTGCTATGTTATTTCTTTGAGAAATAAATCTGGGGGTCATTGCTCACGAGTTTCGTAGCAGTCTGCTTTGACCTTCCTGATGTTTATTTAGCAGTTGGCATACTCTTATCATCTTAGACACCTACTGTCTATCCCACATTTCAAAGTGGACAACAAACCAAGCACCACTGGTTAACAAAAGATCCCTTTATCTAACAGAGGGATGATTTTGAAGATGCTACTTTTAAAAGAATGATATAAAAAAGAAAACTAACTATGAACATTTTTGTCAATGTCATAAAGTTTTATATCAAAATAGCTAAAAGTAAAACCAAGAAACATGATTTTATTACACACTTATCAAACGTTTGGCAAGTATTGCATATTACCTGTAATATTTTCCACAGCCCTAAAAAGTATGAACTAGTAGTTTCTATTGAAACAGTTGAAAGTAGAGCTGAGCAAGATTAAGAAGCATGGTCCAAACTGCACAGGGAGTAAATGGAGGGGCTGGGATTTGTAAACTAGAAGAATTTGCCTCCAAAGCCCATTTGCTTCCCACTGTACTAGGCTGCCTCTTACGATATGATCTCTTTGGTCCCAAGTGCACAGATAAATAAGAATAAATATTTGCTCAGAGATTGCAAAAAAAAACCCCACTATCTTTCTTTTGAATAAAGATGCAAATGTAGGTAGACATTATTTCTGTTTCTATCCATGTTAGCACCCCTTCCAACAAAATTCCAAAGTTTTACAAAGTATGGTATAAAAAGAAACCATTCTTATGAAGAATTTGCATTTCTTAGAGTAATAATGAGGGATTATTAAATTCACATGTAACAGTGGTTGCAGAACTGAGAATGTTTTTGTGAAACAAGTTTCATTACATTGTTTCTTCCTCCCTCATTTTTCAGTAAAATTATATCAGAAGGCTATCCTGAAGAGAAACACAGACACTATAAAAAATATTCACCTTTACACAAGTCCAGAGAGCATACGGTATTTAGAAATATATAAATAACCCCATATAGAACAATTTATATACTCATACAAAAGAGATAAGATTTACTGAGTTATACTAGGTATTTTATGCATAGGGTCAATCTATATAAAAACCAAGTGAGAGACTTATTACTACCCTCATCTTACAAATGAGAAAACAGATTCAGAGAATTAAAAATTTGCCCAACATTGCCAATTTAGTCAATGATAGATTTGTAATGCTAATCTTAATTCAGTATATTGCCTCTCAACATTATTTACAGATTATTTTATGGCTATTCACAATAATTCTGTAATTATTCATGTGAATATACAAAAAATGAGTGTAAAATCACTGTCATTAAATCTTGCTGACCTATAATCTTTAACTCTATACTTACGCTCTATTTTTCCAAGTATGATCAACCCTTCTTCTAATCACAATATATGGCTTATATGAGACCCTGGTAATTGTATAACTGAAATCTACTAGATAATTCATACCAAACAAGCTGAAATGCAAATTTCATTCTTCATCTTTAACAAAAATTCCACCTAACTAGGTATTTTACCATGCAACCTTAACTTCCTCAAGTGCACAGGGCTGTCTTTTTAAACATATTATTCTTATAAGCACTTGTAAAGTGGAGACATTGAGAACCTCTGTCTTACAGGAGTTAAGTATGAGGATTACATGACATTATGTATGTTAAAGTCTTTTATAAACTGAAAACTAGTATACAGATAATGATTATTATATTGCTGCTGCTTCCATCAATAAGCTCAAGTTTACAGCTTTTGAATGAGTGAATGAATGAATTAATGTTCTCACAGAAACCAAAAGTTATCTCTCCTTGGTTCAGTAGTTTTCACTTGAGATATACAGAGAACTGCCAAGGAATTTCAAAATTGGAAGAATTTCATATTGAAACCCCAAAGTAAATAACCTTGGCTTATCTACTCAGGGCTGTAAATACTCTTTAAGCACTTGCTCTTGGCCTAAGAGGCGGTGTGATGACTTCTCTGACCTAATTATGAAGTTGGATGCAGACTGAGCCATAGTGTGGGACTCCTGGAATACCAAACCAGACTGAACTCTCTTAGCTAATGCCATGATATTTAAAGTTCTCTGGTTAGAAACAGGATTTTCAATTTTAAACTTGTTATTTGTATCTTCTCAAATCTCGATCTTCTTAACCTTTGTTGAGCTGAATAATTTTACCTATTTGTTTAATACCATATATGTTTTTGTGCATGTACCAAGATAGAAAATTCCTTCAGGTTAGCATTTTGCTATTCTGTCTAAGAAGGAATAAGTTAATTGGCAAGGCTGTCCAGAAGTTTTCTTGCTTCTAGTCATCGATTTTAAGTGGTGAGTGCATGGAAGAAGTATAAGAGCATTTTAAAAGTACAAAATAAATCCTGATAGTTGTTTTCTACGCTAAATGCTTTTTGCCTCCAGACAGGACACATGCTATTTCATGGAAGTGAGTGGCACACTTTGTCACCAGTCCTGGGCATTAATTTTGTTCCTGCTCTATTGATCAGCTTAAAGAGATCTGTCTTATTGTGCCATGCACTTCTGTTTAAGAAAGGTTAATGTTTCCTGGTTAACTGGTTTTGGAAAGAAAAACCAGAAATCTTATAGAAAACTCTGAACTCTTATTACATTTTTAAAAAAAACCCCAAATCTCTAAAAATCATAGGGAATAGCAGAAGGCACCATTCCCCCCTCTAAGAGTAAAGCTTTTTTTTTTTTTTTTTAAACATGTTTAGTGACTTCCTTATTTTCTTGTATATTTTCAGAAAGTTTCTTTTGGGTCATTTTTGTTATAAAGAATTAGTGATGGGGGCGCCTGGGTGGCTCAGTTGGTTAAGCGACTGCCTTCGGCTCAGGTCATGATCCTGGAGTCCCGGGATCGAGTCCCGCATCGGGCTCCCTGCTCA
>NC_138380.1:63839802-63866643 GCF_054177405.1 Leptonychotes weddellii | reverse complement strand
CCCAAAAGCACTTGTAAAATGGAGACATTTTACAATAATTATAAAAAATGATAAAGAAAATAGATTGGTAAATCTGGGTAAAGGATATATATAGGAGTTCCTTTTATTATTCTTGTGACTTTTTTGTAAGTTTGAGGTTCTATGAAAGAAATACACTGATATTAAGAAAAAGTTGTGAAACAGTTTTCTTCATTTCAAATGAGCATTTGTAAAACATTTATTAAGCCATAAGTAATGCAAAGTTTAGTGAATGAATAGAAAGACTTTTTTTCTCTCAAACTCTGTTCCAGGTTTCAGGCTAAAGTGAAATTCTCTCATTGACAGCATTTTCTAATATGTTTAGTGCTTTAGGGAGATTCAGCACTTTGAGGGAGAAAGTGCTCATTAGGTTACTCCATAGAACCATGGTGTATCAGAAAAAATTAAGACAAAAGCTGGTGGTAGAAGTCAGAATAGAGTTCAGGTTTTGGAACAGGTTATTATTGCCCTTTTACTATGCTGCAATGGACAAGGTCCTTTGTGTATCATATGGTATAGAGTTTTGTTAGTCTAATTCTATATAATACATTTTCCACTTTTCATTCCACCATTCCACTTTTCAACCTTTCTCTTTGATATTAATATAATTAAATGAAATTATATTTCAAACATTCTAAAACATAAATGAAAACTTACAGATATAACTATCCATCTCATCCTTTTCTTAAGCTTCATAGAATCCCATAGCTTTTCAATGTAACAATGAAAATATTCTCTCCATTTTTTTTCCTACTACTAGTTTAAGGTTAGTCTATGTGATTAGCTTCTTATTTGATCTTTTTCTTGTAATTTTATTTTAAGAATTAAAAAAAAAAAATTCTAGGGTGCCTGGGTGGCTCAGTTGGTTAAGCGACTGCCTTCGGCTCAGGTCATGATCCTGGGGTCCCTGGATCGAGTCCCGCATCGGGCTCCCTGTTCGACAGGGAGTCTGCTTCTCCCTCTGACCCTCCCCCCTCTCATGTGCTCTCTCTCATTCTCTCTCTCTCAAATAAATAAATAAAATCTTTTAAAAAAATAATTCTATCAGTCATGTAACCAGCTCTTTACAATTCTTTCAATGAATCACTTTCTTCAAATACATATACTCAAACCATTTGAATGAAAAAATCAACATTTTTGTTCTCTTACATAAGGTCAACAACATGTTTGATAGATTTTTTTTCTCACCAAATTAATGAAGTTGACTGGTTGTTATGGGATTGTTTTAGCCAAAGCTCAAGACAGTTTATACTATTCCACTGATAAATGTAAATTTACTTTATTTAGAATGGGTACTATGAAATATAAAACTTTTCACATCTTTTTCTAGTAGAAAATTAACCAGGCAATATATGCTCACACATGCCTTTTAAAATATCACTAACTGATCCACTAAACTGTAGCAGTGATCATTTTGCTATGATAATGGATAATTAATGAAGGACATAGAAAACATAATAAGGGACTGACTTAAAATTTAATTTTTAATAAACCTAAACATTCAAAATACCTTAAATGTCATAAAGTCTCTTCCTTTATTAGGACCATTGTGGTTACTGTCATAACAAAAAATAGCCAAAAATGCATAATTCTATTTTCTGCTGAAAAAGCAGACAGACCTGAATCATCAATCTTTTAGTGCGTCTGACTTTCTGGATGGGTGACTATCTAGTTTATTCCCACCCTCTGGGGTATTCCCAGCAGTTTTGTGTGAAAAAGTATTTATTTCCTGTCTCAATTCTTCCCGTTACAGTTTTATGATACTTATTCTTCTTCAGTAGAGGTGGTGAACATGTGGTCAGCAGCATCATCCATTTAACATCACTGTGTGCTCAGATCCACCCTCAGGTTAGTGTTCTAGCCTGGGCTAGATAGTTCTGGTCCCCTTAACATTAAGAACATCCTGTTTCTCTTTCTTTAAAATGCCTTAGCCTTCTTTCCTGTATTCTAGTGATTCTTAATAATTTTTTTTTTTTTGGAGTGCACACCTTTTTAAGAATCTTTTTTTTTTTTAAAGATTTTATTCGTCAGAGAGAGAGCATGCACAAGCAGGGGGAGCGGCAGGCAGAGGGAGAGGGAGAAGCAGGCTCCCCGCTGAGCAAGGAGTCCTATGTGGGACTCGATCCCAGGACCCTGGGATCATGACCTGAGCCTAAGGCAGACGCTACCCGACTGAGCCACCCAGGCGCCTCCCTTTTGAGAATCTGATGGAAGCCATGGAGCTTCCCTCCAGGCAGATGGGCACATGTGTTCAAGACTTTGTCTGCTGTTTCAGGATCTGCTCTACCTTGTAGCCTGTATATGTACCCTTCAGGAAAGCGGTTATTGAGATAAGAATGTCCTCAAGTGGTTGTTAAAATAGTGGGTTCCTCAGACCAACTCTCTGAGATATTAACTGAGTACAGCTGCAGAGGGACTTAGCATCTGCATGTTAACAAACATGATGTTTGAAGACTGCATCACACTCTGAGAAAGACTCCTCTAGAATTGAGGAGCCTCAGATGAAGAATCTCCACTGTCGGGATGCCTGGGTGGCTCAGTTGGTTAAGCGACTGCCTTCAGCTCTGGTCATGATCCTGGAGTCCTGGGATCAAGTCCCGCATCAGGCTCCCTGCTCAGCGGGGAGTCTACTTCTCCCTCTCCCGCTCCCCCCTCTTGTGCTCTCTCTCTCTCTTTCGCTCTCTCAAATAAATAAAATCTTTAAAAAAAAAAAAAAAGAATCTCCACTGTCTGCCCTCTCCAGGTTTTGTGTTTCTTAGCTCCTAGAAGATTTACACTTAGAGGACCTATATAGTTTACAGCATGCTAAAACATGTTGTGATTCAAAGGCTTCCCAGATAATTTTCTTTTATATGTAAAAAGTTCATTCAAATCCCCAGCATAAGGATTTATGAAAACCCAATCACTTACATCAAAGTCCCATTTCCTTTCTGAAGTTTTCTGTGAAATTTTTAGCTCATAATGGTCTACATTTATTGACTGCACCACTTGTTTGGCAAGTGTATTACGTTTTAGGCATTCAAAATCTTAATTGCTATTTAGGGGAAGCATATGATTATCTTATTTCTCCCATTTTTTAAACTGAGATATAATTGATATATAACATATTAGCTTCAACAGCATAATGAGTTGATATTTGTATACACTGCAAAATAATCACCATAATGTCTAGTTAATATCTCTTATCATTCATAGTTACCAGTTTTTTTCTTCTGATGAGAACTTTTTTTTTTTTTAAAGATTTTATTTATTTATTTGATAGAGAGAGACACAGCGAGAGAGGGAACACAAGCAGGAGGAGTGGGAGAGGGAGAAGCAGGCTCCCCGCAGAGCAGGGAGCCCGCTGTGGGACTCGATCCCAGGACCCTGGGATCATGACCTGAGCCGAAGGCAGTCGCTCAACCGACTGAGCCACCCAGGCGCCCATTCTGATGAGAACTTTTAAGATCTGGGGCACCTGGGTGACTCAGTCGGTTAAGCGTCTGCCTTCGGCTCAGGTCATGATCTCAGGGTCCTGGGATTGAGCCCCATATGGGGCTCCCTGCTCAGCAGGGAGCCTGCTTCTCCCTTTCCTCCCCTCTTGTGCTCTCTCTATCTCTCTCTCTCTCTCAAATAAATAAATAAAATCTTAAAAAAAAAAACCTTTTAGGATCTCCCCTCTTAGCAACACGGTGATTATAGTTAATAATACTGTATTGTATATTATTTTTCATATTTTGATGATGAACTTTCGAGGACAAGGATCTAGTATAGATCTGTATAACTACTGATTGCTCAGCCCAGTGTCCCAGGAAGTGAGGAACTTAATAAATCTTTCTAGTTGATAAGCGCATGATTAAGGGAAGAAATGTTCTTCTGAGATCAGTAATTCCCCTTAAAAGTCTATGACAATGTATTCTTTGGCCAGTGACATCCAGTGAGTCATTTCTTACGGCACAGGTCTCTGGAGTCAGACGTATCTGACCTAGGATTACATCTCAGCTGTGATACTCGCCTGTTGTGTGTTCTTGGGCAAGTTAGTGAATGCCTCAAAGAGGCTCAGTTTTCCCATATGTAAAACAGGGATAATAAGAGAATTTCCTTCATAGAATTGTTGTATCAAAATGAATTAATAGAAATGAAATGCACAGAATAGTGCTGGAATATGGAAGGTACTCAGAGTTAATTATTTGATTTCTTGGTGATGTTGGCCTTTTTTTTTTTTTTAAAGATTTTATTTATTTGAGATAGAGCGAGAGAGTTCGAGTATGAGCTGGGGGCAGGCAGAGGGAGAGGGAGAAGCAGGCTCCCTGCTAAGCAGAGAGCCAGATGCAGGGCTCGATCCCAGGACTCAGGGTCATGACCTGACCCGAAGGCAGATGCTTAACGACTGAGACACCCAGGTGCCCCAATGTTGGCCTTTTATAGCATGTGGTAGACAAAATTCTAAGATGACCCCCAAGATTCTTTCCCCACTGGTGTACTGTTCCAGTATAATACATGCCCCTTGAGTGTGAGCTGGATTGTGAATATATTCTAATTCAGTCCCATGATTAAACTGTGCTATATGACAAGAGTAAAGAGTAAAGAATAAAAGGGCCTGGGCGCCTGGGTGGCTCAGTTGGTTAGGCGACTGCCTTCGGCTCAGGTCATGATCCCGGGGTCCTGGGATCGAGTCCCGCATCGGGCTCCCTGCTCGGCAGGGAGTCTGCTTCTCCCTCTGACCCTCCCCCCTCTCATGTGTTCTCTCTCATTCTCTCTCTCAAATAAATAAATAAATAAATAAATAAAATCTTTAAAAAAAAAAAAAAGAATAAAAGGGCCTAAGACAAGGGTCACATGATAGTTTGTAGGACTGAACTCCCAACTTTCTTGCTAGCTATAGGCCAGGGACCTCTCTTAGCTCTTAGAGGCTGCTAATAGTTCCCTATCATGTGACAAAATATCATAGAAAAATTGAGCTAGAACTAGTTTTTTAAAGGGTTGCCAATTTAGCTCAGTTTCAATTCTGACCATTTTAAGTGTCTGAGTGGGTATTATTTTCTTTGTTTGTTTTCACATTATAACTGACAACTGTCATTTCAGGGTATTTCTCAAATATTTTTGCTAAGATTTAATTAACAGCCATAACAAAACACTGTGGGCTGTTTTTCCTTTTTTATCATCAGGCAATATTGTTTTCCAAAAAATGCACCTTATCATTGATAAGAAAATGGTCATAAATAATCCCAGGTGTCACTAAAATCTCATGGGGGAACAAATAAGGGGAAAATAATGATGGGAATTTCATTGATAAGGAAAAATATTACACAGCATACACACAAAAAGAGAGCTATGAATAATATATTTAAAAAGTAAAAGTGTAATTAGCTATAATCTTGAAAGCAATATTATTATTTGTATTTAAGTGTTCTATAAGATTATCACTTAGTTGAGATGTGTTAGACTTAGCTTTAAAAATTTGATGGACATTGGTTCAGGTAGTTTTTTCATTTTTAAAGATTTATTTATTTGAGAGAGAGAGCGTGCACGAGGGTGGAGGGGGGGGAGGAGCAGAAGGAGAGGGAGAAGCAGGCTCCCTGCTGAGCAGGGAGACAGACATGGGGCTCGATCCCAGGACCCTGGGATCATGACCTGAGCTGAAGGCAGACGCTTAACCGACTGAGCCACTCAGGTGCTCCAGTTCAGGTAGTTTTTTAAATATATTATTTGTCTAGATTAGATGCAGAGACTACATATTGAATTAGAGTTTTACTAAAACAAGTAAAGGCAGATGTGGTTAATCACAGTGATATAGAAACCTTGTATAATAAGAAGGAAAAAATCAGTAATCAATCCCGAGAACATATGTATGAGATTGAAAGAAAACTTTTAAAAGCACTTCCTTTAAGTTATCTCCTTATATAAATCATTTGGGAGCATTTACTATCCAGAGAAATAAAATGGCCAGCCTGCAAGAAGTCCGTTGCAGTTCTCATTACCATCTTGAGCTGAATTCTATTGTAGCTCCAGGATTCCATTCAGCTCATTCCACTATATTAGAACCTCAAAGATTTTAAACATTGCATTAGGGATTTCTGCATATCCACAGAAACAGAATGTGCAACAGCTAGTTCAGTTGTTTCCAGCACCTACCGAATTGAATCCCGGGGACCGGCAAAGTAGCATGAAAGTCTGAATCTGGCCTGATGTAAGTGTGAAGTGCAGAGTGCTGCCCTGCCTAATGTATTAACATTAAAAAAAAATAATTAAAAACTCTACCAGTCAAAATTGCCAAATCTGGTGTGCAGATTACTCTGTTCTACCACCTTTTTTGAGGGGGGAGGGTGATCTCATTTTTTGTCATAGGCACTCTTCTAGTTCATGTTCTAAGTGTTTTGGGGGACACTGGCCTTCTTTCAGTTCTTCAGATATACTATGGAGCTGGTACACATTCTGATTCCTTTGGATCAGAACCCTGACTCCTTGCCCTTCAGAGAGCTCAGCTGAAATAACACCTTCTCAGGTAGACCTTCTCTGACCACCTGAGCTCCTCCTATTATTCTTTATCCTATCACTTTCCTCTCTTGTATTTGTCATAATGCATACTTATATATTCCTCATAGACCACAGCTCCATGAAGGAAAGGACCAATGTTCATCCAGTACCCAGCACTGTGTGTGACACATAGTAGCTACTCAGTAAATATTTGTGGAATGAATGAATGAATGAATTGTCTAAGAATTAAGGGAATGTGGAGGAAATGACTTTTAAGTTGAAAACCCAAGGATCCCTAAGAGTTAGCAAGGCAAAGGGACGCTGAGCGGGGGGAAAAGGGGAGCATTCCATAGCAAAGGCTACAATGGGAAGAGAGCATGGTATGCTCTGGGAATTGAAAGAAGCCCTCCTATGACAAGATTCCAGAGAGTAAGAAGGAAGAGGCAGTCCATATCCTTTTATGGCCTGAACTGGAAGACCCATGTCAAAGAAGGATCTGTGGGACAATTGTCTCCTGCCATGGACATCACAGGTTTGCAGTGGAATGAAGCCGATGAGCAGAGAGCAGCAGAGATGAGAGCTAGAGAGTAGTGCCAGGCTTCCTCAAAGCTTTCAATGTCTAGTTCCATTCCCTAGGGTGGGGGGCCACAGGGGGTTTAGAGAGTAGTTTCTGTAAGCTGCCCTATGATCCTTCCAACTAAACACCAGGGGCTAAGGTGACTGCAAATTAGTTTCTGTTGGTGTGAAATAAAAAACACTGATTAATTCAACAGGATTTGAGGGGCAGGTAGCTCAATTTGGACTTGGTGAGTTTTCGGTACTTGTGAAAAACTTGCATGAGTACATTAACTACGAAGACAGGAGTCAACTGTTAGGATACGGTTTTCTTGTACAAAGGTTCTACTTAAATGCAGTCTTCGGTAAAGTTGGTTGAAAGTATTTTGTGCTGATGCTCAACATTTTTCATAAATAGAAACATGATCAAATTTTGTTTGAATTGAGATTTGGCAAAAAGTTTATCTTTGCTGATATATTTCCTAACTATTTTGATCTCTATGTAATTCAATGTGTTTATTTGTATTTAACTACAGGAAAATTGGATGCAAACTTAGTACCCAATGATAATCAATTTATTTTAAATGCCTAGTGAACTCCACTTTTTATTCCTTTTAAACAATTTATATTGTTTTATCCCCAATTGTCCTGTTTTTAAAATATGCTCAAACTTTAAGACAGCTCTAAAGATGTATGTATTCATTATATTTAAGTGGTATAACAGAGAATGGGAATATATAAATATTAGCATTCCTCTATAAATCAACTTAGTTCAACATCTCTCTCCATTTATAATCAATAAGGTAGGATTCAATAAAAAATAGTTCAATATTGGTAGCAAAAAATCTATTTCATTAAAAAAAATGACAAGTGATTTGGTACTAAAACTCACTGTAGCCTTATAAAGAGTGTAAAATTTCAGATGTGTTTTGAGTTTATAATTTGTACCTATGATTGCCATGCAAATTCACTCCACTGGGCTAAACAATAGATATAAATTGGATTATAAACTCCAAAGTAACAAAATCAAATTATGGCTTTGTAAATGAAACATGAAACTCAGCACTGAATTCTTTTTAAGATAAAAAAGCAATAGAATTGAAACTAAGTGATAGAAACTGGGAGAAGATACTTTCCCTGCTGCATTTGCATTAAAAATTGAGTTTAGAATAATATGTCGCATAGTTATATAATTAAAAAATCAGTTGCTGGAGTATTTTGTTTTATGTTCTTTTGATATATGTTGAACAATCTGTGAGCGAGAGGGCATCTCAAGGTTGTGATCTATATAATAACATATGAAAACAGTTTGGCAGAGTGCAGGTCAAGTTCCATTCCATCCATTTGTCCATCCACAAATACCAAGCTTACTGTGTGGCTGGAACTAGCCACCCTTCTTAAAGGGCTTGGCCTGTGACCATCCATTGTAAACTGGGTCCCTGGACTTCTAATTAATCCCTATAATCTGCTACATGGCATCAGAAGAGTTTTGGCTGTTTTTGCTTTCTGAGAAGCTCATTGCTTTCTGAGTTCATTGATAAGCATGTTGAAAGTCACTTTAGTGGCTGATTTGGGATTATAAAAATAGTATGAAGTCATTACATAAATTTGGAAAATTTTGAAAAATGCGGTAGAGAAAAAACTACCCATAACTGATAAATAGGTAACAATCACTGTTGCCATTTTGATGTAGTTACCTCTCAGTCTTTCTTATATAAATACTATAATATATACACACACACATACATTTGGGATCATACTGTACTAGTTTTTTTTTTTTTTGGTCAAGTTTTGATTATACTATGAGATTTTTTGCATCCTAAAAATTTTTAAAAATAAAATGTTAATAATTACAAAACATTCTATCAAATTGTTAAACCTCCTATGTTTAGTCTTTTTTGTTATTGGTTATTTGTATTTTTTTCTGGTAATGGCCTATCATTATTACAACTAGTAATTAGTAATATCCACATGTGATAGCAATTACTATAGGACTTCCAAATTTTACATTTCAATAGAAATTAAAACTAAACAAAACACAGATTGCATAACAACAACAACAAAAAGAAACAGTAGAGTAGAGAGAAATTGGAAAATAAACAGCAAAACTTACGATCAATCATGCCAATTATGACAATAAACATAGTTGGAATATATTTCTCCATTAAAAGAGTTTGGTTATAAAATCCGACTATATCTTGCTTACACTGATAATTGTACATTGAAACTAAATAAAATGCAGAAATGAATAAATAAAACAGATAAAATATGGTCTGATACCAAATAAAATGGAAAAAGTTGAAAATTGAAATCAAGTGGTATAGAGTCTCCTCTTTCCACATCCGAGTTGAGGCTGGATGTTATAATTTAAAAAGAAAAAAATGTCTTCAGTTTTATGGGCAAGTAGGGCACATATATTTTTTATATTAATTTACATATCTCTCAGTATTAGTGAATTTCACATATTTTAAGACTTTTTCCACCCTTTTGATGATTTGCTTTCCATTTTCTTTGCATAGTTTCATACCAGTTTAACTCACTTTCAGAAAGAATTTTAAAACACTTTATATAGTTGTGTTGTTAATAATTTGTCATACAGATTACAATTTTGCCTTTATTTGTATAAGTTTTTGTTTATGGAGTTGTTTTTTTTTTTCAACACATAGAAGATCTCAAGAGTTTGTGGTCCAACACATCTACCAGTTTTGCGCTTTGTGATTTTTTTTTTCTTTTGTTCTTTTCCTTAGAATGGCCTGAGATACGTGTTCACCTTTCTCTAATTCTTTCTCATGAGTCTTTTAATTGGAAGTTGGGATGAGACTCATCAAGCTCCCCGGCGACGGTGTGGCCTAAATGACCATTTCGTTATAAAGGCCGACTTGGCCAAGAGGGGCTTGTCAGCTCTTCCCACAGCCTTCTTCCAACTGCGAAACAGCAAAGATATTTATGTCACTGTGAATCTCTACACCTGTGGTCAGTGATTTCATGCTGCTCATGGCTCATTTCATGCAGAGCAGCAGGAAAGGCTGCTGTGCAGCTTTCCCAGGGCTGAGCATGAACTCATCTTCTCCTGAGCTGTCCCACGCTCTCCCCGGCCTGCCAAAGAAGGGCTGAAAACATGCTGCATGGTCCTGCTGTCTGGGCGTCCTCTGTAGGCTGCCTCGTGCACGAGGCTGGACCTGCTGCGTGTTAAATTGGTGGAACTGAAAGAATAAAATGCTCATGAGATAATGTATCTTGGCTTACTTTGTAAACTGGGAGGCCCTGATATTATGATCAGGAAAAAAGACACCTCTTAGGCCCTTCAGTAAAATGTGACTTTGGTGTATACTGTTGCTTTTTATGTCACAGAGCCCCAAAATCCTGTCCTCTTGCCAAGTGTAGAGCGCTAGTTCATTAAATTTAGACTTGGAAGGGTGAAGTAATTTTGATGGTAAATATTAAAAGAATTTGAACTATGCACTGTAAATTCTGCTTCTGGATGCACAGGCTCAAACAAAGCAAACACTGGCAAAGAAATGGCATTTACCAGAAACTTAGTGTGGTATCTCCTAGTACTGGGACTATACCAAACTGAGAAATCCAGGTCTGAAGGTCTTGCCTGCCGGATTTCGATGCTGTTTTGCCAAAGAAATGATGGAAGCCCCATCTTTGGGGCAGCTGATGCGAGGCTGGCCAGGACCTTGAGAACATGTTTTTAAAAGACCCTATGCTGGCAAGAGATATAGAGATGACTTCATGGGACTTCTGAGTCTGGAATTTTTTTGCTTCTATTACCAATTATTTTTGCTAGATTTTTGACACAGTGTTTTTAATTTTTAAAGTCTAAATAAAAATAACTGTCCACTTCCTGAAGTTAAGCCTTAGTCCTCCTGCTAGTGTGAGACCGACCTCATGTCACCCCTCTTTCATCATCAGACAAGGGTGGGGATTGGAACAAACACAAGGAGGCTCCTTGCTTCACTCCATGCTTGCATTTGTCTTGCAAAAAGTGAGAGTAGGTAGGGGCTAAATAAGTGAGCACACTTTCTTTCCCCTTGTTTCCAAAAAGACCCTGCTGCAAAAGAACAAACTCTGAAACTACTAATAATGGAAGGGAATGCCCTATTCTCAGAAACGTTTTGACCACAATCCCTCAGGCAATTTAGTAGCATATATTAATAGCTCATTCTAGGAAGATGCCAGGCATCATGCCAGGTGCCTTACGATAGGGCAGTCCTAGACATCCTATATTTCCCAGGAAAGTCCTGGCTTATTCCTGTTGTCCTGACGTAATGATTAATAACATCCCTGTTCACTCACAAAGGTGTACCAGTTTGAGCGATAATTTATATAGCCATATTTTCTATGTGACTTATCTTTTCTCTTAGTGAGAACCATGAGAAAGATGCTATTATTATGATCTCCATTTTGCAGATGAGTTCCTGATTTATAGAAAAGTTAAGTAATTTATCTGAAGCCACACAGTTTGTAAATGGCAGCAGCTGGAAATCAAACCCAGGCAGTCTGGCCTCAGAGCTCATCAGGGTGGGTCCCCAAGATTTGTCCTGAAGCGCAGTGACTTCTAATTTACAGTGCATTCCTAGAATGGAGAAGAATCTGGATTCAGATTTGGGGTTCTCTTCATCAGGATAAGCTGCTGTGTGTGCTTTCATGCTCTTCTCTCAGAGGTAAAATGAGAGGACAAGCTCTCAGGAGCTCAAGTCCTCTTGCCCCCGGAGAAGAAAGTGAAGAACGGGAATGGAAATTCTCCCATTTGACCCTAGCAACTTGCAGGATGCAAGGGAAAAGATCCTGATCTCATGCTACAGACCCCTCAGGAATGGTTATGTGGCGTACCGGAACTCTACTCTTGAGGCAGGAGCAGGCTGACTTGGATTAAAAGGTAGAGTTTGCACACTCTGGCTGGTAGTTCGGGCACCCAGCTAGTGCAGTGTGAGGACAATGTGTGTTAATTTATAGAACACGTTTTCTTTGGAAGTTTACATTTTACACAGCAGGATGGATACTGCTACTTCTTATTGCTGTATCTGACTCCTGAATACAGAAAACTCTTTTGAGTATAGGAAGAAAAAATGGAGAGTACTAAGTAAATTGCATTTTTAAAAATGTCAGTTATTATTATGTTAACTAGCTTACTTTTTTTTTGTTTAAAAGATTTTATTTATTTATTTGACAGAGAGAGACACAGTGAGAGAGGGAACACAAGCAGGGGGAGTGGGAGAGGGAGAAGCAGGCTCCCCGCAGAGCAGGGAGCCCGATGCGGGACTCGATCCCAGGACCCTGGGATCATGACCTGAGCTGAAGGCAGTCGCTCAACCAACTGAGCCACCCAGGCGCCCACTAGCTTACTTTTTTGATCCTTAAAATTTCCAGTGCCTTAAAAATGAGGAGCATAATATTTTATTGTAATAGTTTTCATTTTGTACGTTTTTGCCCATGACAACTACATTTGTATTATTCCTCACTCAACAAAGAATTTGAAGTAGGCCATAATTAATTAACTCCTCTGTTTTATGGACAGGAAAATTAAGAAGTTTAGTGAGCTACTAGAAGTCACACAGATCAATCATGTGGAATTTGAATTAGAATGTGAATGCTCTTCTCCCAATCACACCACTGGCGAATCCCATGCAATTATGTTTCATTATATTTGAAAAGTCACACCTGAATAGTCAAAGCAAGTAATTGGTCTCAATAACTAATGTGCTGGAATCAGCCATTGCTGGATCTATTTGACCCCTGTCCTATAGGTTCTCAGGTATGCTATCTTATTAAGGCCTTACACACTGTGTGAGGAAAAATCTTCTAAAAGAGGAGTTTGTGGGATTGCTCTGATTGCTAAGTATGACAACAAATGGCTATTTCCATGGGCATACTCCTCTGGCTGGCTCTAGAATGTTGCTCACCCTGAGGCTTCTCTAAGTAGTCTTCAAATGGGTATACATACAACCTGGCAACATGAACACTTTCTAAGGTGGAGCGCCTATGAGTAACTCTGACTGTAAATTTCTACATTTTCAGTGTCTATACATCCTCTTTCCTAAGACTGATAGGCCTTCGAATTTGTCTTACTTGTACCAAGTTCTTCTCTAACTGCTTTTCACAAACACCTTCTCCCATTTTACAAAAGAACAAATGAACAAACAAAGCACAAAAGCCCACCTGTCACCCATCCCTAGCACATCCTTTGGGATGTAAAGAACCTTCCTGGCTCCAAATATTGGGGTGGTGTTGGTAGAGTGAATGACTATAATGATTGACTAACAAATCTTTCTGCAAGTCAGATGGAGTCCTTTGCTTTTCACAAAATTGTAGGAGGATCTAAATAAGTTAAGCTGAAAAATGATTAGACGTAATTCCTATTTAAGGATCAATTATGTGATTTTTTACTTATAACAAGGGAAGAATTCAAAGAACTAAGGGATATAACTGTAATAAAACTCCTCTATCCTACTTTCTAATGTAAATAAATTTTCTCAGCACTTCAGTTGGAAAAACCAAAAATATGAATAGAATTGATGCTGAAATCTGTATACTTCTATCAATATATAACCTTTATATATTACGATATATATGATATATATTATGATATCCATATATCATATGGATATATGAACTAATAAGAACAAGAAAAACAGAAAAATGAGACCCCACAAATAAAATACTTCAATCATCTCATTCAGAGAGGCATCTGCAATAGAGCTTTACTTTAGATATTCAGTAATTATTAAAATTCATGATATATTCATGTTGTCTTGCACAACTATAAATTGATAATACTTGTAATGGCAATTCAATCCAGAAGAAATTATTTTCATGTGTGTATATTTAAATTTTTATTCCCTGGGATTCTTATTAAGATTTAAATTTGTACATGTTTTTTTTTTCCTTCAGAGAATCATAATGATGTGATTATCACAATTTTCAAGTAAAGATTATTTTCAAGTAAAAAGAAAGCATTACATTGGGTTTAAGTTATTTCCTTATTTTCAGAAAGTGAAATGGAAATATGAGTTAAAGCATATGACAAAAATAAATGATGTAGAATTTCCAATTGTTAAATTTCTACCTATTATTCATGGAAGGATGTCTGGCTGATCATGTGGTCTTTTTGTGCCTTCATTTTCTCATGTTTACAATGAAGGGGTTGGATGAAATTCATTTATTCTTTTAGCTGCTTAGCTCATTATTAAGACGGAATTTTAGGTGGAGACTAAAAAGCTGAGTTGCTTCAGTGGAAGTTGGTCATAGCTAAGGCCCCCGCCACTCTCTCACTGCCATGGTAACCTTTGAAGAGCAGTGAAGAATTCCTATGGAAAGGGACTCCATTTGGAGGCCAGGGGTTCAACAAGGCCCTTCCTGACTCAAAAAAAAAAAAAAAAGAAAGAAATGAATATTTCTAGCCTTCAAGCTCATGTGGTGCTGCAGTCTTAAATCAGAATGTGTTCATGTATTAATTGGTGGTGTGATGGGCCCTTTTGTTTGATATGCAAGGACGAGAAGTAGGATTTAGTAGACTCTGGGGTGGGAAGTTTTGCTCTGGGTGACAGCAGATATTCTAAATGTTGACCATGTTGGAGTCTTCTACTTACATCTAGGGAACACAGGGCTTGCTTTTGGTAAACCTTCCTGGATTTGCCAATGATTCATTACAAGAAATGTGCAGTTTGATGTACTCGATTTAATTTGTCTAAAACACCAGTGAAAGAGTTATATTTTTAATATTCTGACTTTAATTAAAGCACTTGCCACTCTGTCTCCAGTGTACGATGAGACAAGACCACATACCGCATGAGCGCTAGGAGGCTCCGGAAGATTTACGTCCATATTAGAGACTGAATGATGATAAAGTACTCTTAGGCCTCCTGTTTTCTATATTGAAGGGCAATAACATTTTGTAGGTGATTTTCATAATTCTCAATTCTATGCCCCTTTCAACTAGGGAAGGTGGAGAGAGAAAATGGGAAATCTGGTAGAAAAGAAAGAATGAAATCTCAACGACTGAATTTTCCAGTGTGTTTCTTGAGATTCTCAGCTTGTGGACCATTTAAAATACCCAGTTTAGGTTGAATCACAGACCTGTATCTCTGAAACAAATAATACATTATATGTTAAGAAAAAAAAAAGATAGTAGGAAGGGAAAAATGAAGGGGGGGAAATCGGAGGGGGAGACGAACCATGAGAGACTATGGACTCTGAGAAACAAACTGAGGGTTCCAGAGGGGAGGGGAGTGGGGGGATGGGTTAGCCTGGTGATGGGTATTAAAGAGGGCATGTACTGAATAGAGCACTGGGTGTTATACGCAAACAATGAATCATGGAACACTACATCAAAAATCAATGATGTAATGTATGGTGATTAACATAACATAATAAAAAAAAATACCCAGTTTAGGAAATGGACATTAGATAATATGAAGACAGCTCTGGAGGCTAAAGATATTCACTATTTGTCATAGAAAGTTTCCCGGGAGAATAATTTTAGGTTAAGATTTGTGGTTAAGGTATTAATATGAAAAGATCAAAGGAAAAAAAAATTAAGAGGTTGATCTTAGAATTCATTCAGACCATCTGACTAGATAAACCCTCTGCAGATTGAAGCCTTGCTCAAGATCTTATTAAGTCAAGTTAATGGGAAATGCAAAGCTAATGCAGTTCTTTATCTTTGTAACTCAATTGAGATGTAAAGACCATGAGCAGCGTTTAAATATTATTACAATGACAAGTACATTCAAGAGGGCCTACGCAGGAGCTCATCTGTCCCAAACTTCCACATGCTGCTGATGGACCAGTGCTTCAAATAGGGCAAATACGCAATTCGGTTTCAATCACTAAAAATCTTATCTTCTGGAGAGATCAGACTGGCAACATAATTAAATGCAATGATTTGCTTCAGAACACAATTATAGAGTTCATCATTTGTTGCACTTTAGCTAAATACAACACTGTGTCAAAATGTGAGGTGGAATCTTTTGTATTTTTCCCAGTACAGAATATTTAATCAGCTCTGTTTCTCAAAATAATGACTTGGTTAGACAGTGTTTACTAAATAGTGCACTATGTGGTTTCATTTTCTCTTTAAAGACAAATTAGTGGAGAAATTTGCCAATTTGATCAAGGTTGGCAGGTTTCAGTATCTTTAGAATTTATATTTACTGTAAACGAGAACTTCCATTTGGGCTAAATACACATGAGAAAATAAGATGTGGGACCTGGGACAATCGGGAAAGGGTATTTAGGTAAGTACAGTATCTGGCTGGATTAAAATGGCAAAACAGCTACTTGAAATATTCAAAAATCCACTTTCAGTCTATATCTGCTTCTACTTAATTCTATGGGAAAAATAATTAGAAGTGTATAATATAAATATTTGGAGGAAGAGGGCATAACGAATGCATATAAAGTTAACAAACGCAACCCAAACATGATACATAAGCTCAAAAAGTATTTTATCTTGAAACGGATTCCCCAAAATGAAATAAGTATTATGCTTGTATGTTTAAACACCATAAATATACAGCAAGTCCTTCCTGAGATTGTTTCTCAATCAAATTTAAGAAAATTTCTTTCAACACGAAAAGCCATTAACAGAGTGTTAACACTCTGCCACCTACTGGACAATTTGTCAATTCCCAAAAATGTGCTCAAGAACTTGAAATGTGTGTTTCAACAGCGAAGCTTCTGAAAGCCTTAGGTAGGAAATAAAGCTCTGGGATATACGCAGGCAAACTTGTCCAGCTCGTTTGATAACAAGCTACTTCCCCATTTGTTGCTAAAGGCTGTTTGCTAACGTGATTCCTGTGTTCAGATTCAGCTTTTTAACGTTCAAACAGTAACAACAACAACACAACAACAATAACCTCCTGCAGTGAGTTTTTGGTGCCAGCTAGTTTAGCATCAATAACAACTTTATCCGGCCAAAAGTGACAGCGAAAGTGAAGAGTTTGGCAAAAGGTTGTAGGCACTTCTATCCCCTCACCCTTTGGGAAAACAAATATAGGACCGTCCTGGTGGAGTGGCATCTCCTGGAGGACGGGGACAGAAGGTGCCAGCACCTCGCTTTCAGCAAAGTGCACCTGTAGCTTGAAGCTTCAGGTGTCAAATTCTATAATATCTAACTTTATTTCACAGATACAACAAATATAAAATTAAATCATGATGATATGGTATATGTAGCCAACCCAAGTAGAAATTACATAAGTTGGCAAGTCTGACTGAAATAAATGTTTAATACAGATAGTACAAATTAAGAAAAAGGCCAGCCAGCAGTGAAGTGGGTACTACTAATAATAGAATAGGACATCATATTTAAATATTTACACTGAAATCAAAGAACATCAAAGTTACATAGGATATAGAGAGCCTGTGGCCTCACTTCTACAAAGAAGGAAACTAAGACTCCAGATATTAAGTGATGGAAACAGTTCAATGCAGAAAATGGCTGTGTCAAACCCTAGCTTTGTCATTTTCCAGCTGGATGATCTTGGCCGTTGTTAATTAGCCTCTCGGGAGTTTTAATTCCCTCACTTGTACAAGGTAAATGTATCATCCAACTTACAAAATGGCTATAAAGACTAAATGAGATAAAATACCCCGCTCGATTTCTCAAAGCCAAACAGGTGCTCAATAAACATGTTACCCAAAGTCACAAAACCTATTGGCAGAACTGGAGCTAGAACCCAGGTGTCCTGACAGTTGATTAGATGCCTTTTGCAAGGCTGCACTGTTTCAGGGCTTACACTTAAGGAATTTTAAAACTAAGATTCAGGGGGTACCTGGGTGGCTCAGTCATTAAGCGTCTGCCTTCGGCTCAGGTCATGATCCCAGGGTCCTGGGATCGAGCCCCGCATAGGGCTCCCTGCTCCGTGGGAAGCCTCCTTCTCCCTCTCCCACTCCCCCTGCTTGTGTTCCCTCTCTTGCTGTGTCTCTGTCTGTCAAGTAAATAAATAAAATATTAAAAAAAAAAACTAAGATTCAGCTCCATTGGTATGTATGTAAATAGGCATGTAAGTATGACTTCAACTAAACCAAGGTCAAGGCTTGCCCTTTGTGAATCAATTGATTTGCTATATTTCATCCAGTCCCATCTTTGGAAAGTCACTTTTCATAGACTGAAGTATGGGTCAATCAGGTTTGATATTAATTCTTTACATTAAACGACATCTTTGTAATTCTATTTCCATCCTCTTAGGAGGACATAACCAGATTAATTTCCCAAAGTTACTCTTTGATAATTAGCATTATCTTCAAATATGTAGTACAGCACATTAATAGATTGTTATATCAAGGAGAATTTGTGAATCTCAAACAACAAGCAATTGAGGGACATCATAAGAAGAAATGTTCAAGTAGGGCTCCCCTCCCTATATAGCAGCCCATCTCCAGTGAAAAGGGGATTACTTTTGTCCAGTTGGACATGGTGAATCATATTCAGTGGAGTATGACAACCTTGGGAAAAACCAAAGAAGTTCTTCCTCATTGGGTGGGATAGAGAATCTGTTTCTATGGTAATAGCAAAAAGTGCCCACTTTTTTAGCTACTGAATAGAAATATAAACCCTAACCACCTTCTTCTTCTTTTGAAATGTATAGTATTGGTTTAGAAGGAAAAAGTTTTTAAATAAAATGGCCTTTCACTAAATGATCGGTTATTTTTAAAATCTGCCTCTTTGTTTATCAAATTTCACTCATGGTGGAGAGACTTCACTGACAAGATGTTGACTGCCATTCCATGGAGGAGGGTGTAGCC
Source organism: Leptonychotes weddellii (assembly GCF_054177405.1). Classification (NCBI taxonomy): domain Eukaryota; kingdom Metazoa; phylum Chordata; class Mammalia; order Carnivora; family Phocidae; genus Leptonychotes; species Leptonychotes weddellii. The sequence goes on along the minus strand of NC_138380.1, from coordinate 63,847,863 downwards.
TGGTTTGCTCCATAGAGAACACACGTAGGGTCAAAGGTGTGACTCACAGGGAAGTAGGTCTGGGCTCAAAATGGCAAAGGGTTTTGGGAGCTGTTCAATAAGGGGAGAACCTGGAGATACTGAGATGGGACTGGGTACTAGGGACTGGATTTTTTAACAGGTGGGAGTTTAGTCCAGATAACCAGTAAAATCCCTTCCTACACTAAGATTCTATGATACTAGATTTAAAAAATTCATGCTGTAGAAAAGCATTTATGAAAATGTACTCTCTATTGTTTTTTTTTGCACAAAAAAACTTTGGAGGCATATTAGTATAGTAGTAAGGACAGAGTGTGGAACCAGACTTCCTGACAGTGCTGCCAATGAGTTTTGCTCATTATTAGCTGCGTTGCTTTGGGCAAATCAGTGATGTTTTTCTATGCCTGAATGTCCCCATTTGTAGAATGGGGTTAATAATAGCGTGTTACTTTTTAGGGTTATTGACTCAATGAGTGAATACAATGTGAAGTGCTTTGAATATTGCCTGATTCAGAATAGTCCTTGTCCCCCTCCCCAAATGTCGGTGCAGCCTCTCTTTCTACAAAATGCACATCATACTTTGACTACACTAAGGGAATATACGTGTGATCCAAAATCAAGCAGGTAACTATGAGATTCAAACGTGGCAACTATGTGGTCCAAATCCCATCACTTTGCACTCCTATAGCCACGATAGATATTAATCTTCTAGCATGGCTTTCAATGCCACTGTGTTTTAGATGGTACCTCAGCATCCTTCTCAACACAGAGCTCTAGAGTAGACAAGTGAGAAGAAACCCATTCTGTTCAAGTATTCACGACGTTTGAATCTAAACTTTGTCAGGATCCAAAGACAAACTTAAGACTGACACATCCACTCCACTTGTTGCTTTAGTGTAGTATTTTTCATGGTGGCTTTGGTAAATTGCCACAAGATTTTGGTTTTATCTGTTTATTTTTTTCATATGCAAAGACGTGCATTTTTAATGAGCCATTATGAATACTGGTGTGTGGAAATGTGCTTTTGTGCTTTGTTAGAGGCAAATTCTATTAGAAGTCATCTGTTTGACAGTATATTCATTTCTCATGATATTCTATTTTTTAGGGATTGGAAAGAAAGGTTTTCAACACTTGCTAGAAGAGATCTGTCCCTATTCCTTATAAATGAAAAACCATCTTACAGATGCACACTTTTCTCAAAGAAAGGAATCTACATGCACAGAGATCAAGAAATAAAACTTAGATGGCAGGAGCGATCTAAATTATTAAAGATGATCTGGTCATAATTTGTTTCCAAAAAGAGATTGATCTTTATCACTGGCCTTTGCTAAGAACAATTTGGCTAAACCTAGGGGAGTGAGGGGTGTAAGAGAACTATAGTCTGTTGGGAAGAGCAGAAAATCTAGCCATTCTGTCTTCTCTGCCCTGAGAGTAATAAGCCCCTAGGGGTCCCATTCCTCCGCAATGGTTAAAAAGCACAGCTAAGACATACTTGATGGAAAAGCAGAAGGTTTAAGACCAAGTAGCAGCAGGCTATTTCTAGTGTAAGCTATGCAATCTATTCCAAAGGGAAGTCTCAGCTGCAGGGATGGGACAAATGGCAGAATTCTAAAGGTAGAGCTAGTGAACAGTCCAACTGCCAGGCCAAACATAAGTATATGTCATTTTATAAAATACATAATATCATTAATATTTGAGCACTTATTCTGTACCAGACACTGTGCTAAGAGTCTTACTCATTCAATCTTTACTGACGCAATAACTCTGAGAGGTAGGAACTAGTATTCCTGTTGAATGAATGAAAAAACTGAGGCGTAGGAAGGTTAAATTGTTTGCCTCAGGCCATGTTGCCCGTAACAGGCAAGGTTAGGACTTGATCCTTGACTTAGAATCCTTGACTCCAGAGTCTCTGCACTTAGCTACACTGAGGGTCCTTGTGGTTATGGGATAACTGCCAGGTCCCATCTTGCTAGGTCTCAATGGCTAGTGGGAATTTCTACGCAGGCAGGTCCTAGCCAGATGACAGAGAATGTCAAACACAACTATTACTCAGGTGTCAATACTCTGCATGGGGCTGGAGAAACTTCTGGATGAACAGAAGGTCAGGAACTTGACAGTCAGATAGGATTTTGATCTGATTAGGCTTCAGCAATGCTCCATGCCCTCCATGCTCCAAAGCAAAGCAGATATTGTTAACTCAGGGCCCTTAGGGACTGTGGGTGGGCTAGAGAAAGATGGACTTATTATCCTCAAACTGGCTGTAAAGAAGAAATGACAGGCCTGTATACCCTTGGGATCATCTGCAATAGCCCAGATGGGACTAGGGCTGGTAGCCCCAAATAAATTTGATAGTGGTTTTAACAGCAAAAATCACTTATGGAGCAAATTAAATGCAAGCATTTAGAATAATGTCTCCCTTCAAGTAGTTTTGAAGGGATAGGAATTTATCAAAGGGGAAATACTGTATTCCAAACTTGTTAAATAGTTTGATACAGGTCAGTGACTATACCAAAGGGGCACAGATTAAGCACAGCACTGAGTTTATCACAGGTTTATTAAAACAGGTAGAAATATCAAGCTAACATCTAATCTGAAATCTTATCTTTAAAAACAGGTCTTGATAAATAAGAACTTGACAATGAAGAAGCGAAACTAGAGGCTGAGTGGTAGACAGACAAGGTTTATCTTATTCATTAACGAATGAACAAATATTTCTGCTCAATTTTAATCTAATTAAAACGGCCCATATTCACTGAGGTCCTTTTCACTAATCGTGAAAAGAATGAAACTGATCTATAAAACAGAGGTGAGTGGCCAAATGCTAGGAGCAGATAGTTCATACTGCATGGCTTACCTTAACCAAATACTTTACATCCTGCAAACAAAAAATGAAAATTAACATGGGCGTGTAATTCTTTCTGAATCCATTAAGGTTATCCTTATGTCTCCAAGATATTTGGGGATAGTTAAATTCGTGGGTTTTTTTTTTTTTTTCAGGGCAAGCTTTTGTTTTGTAGCAGCAGAGTAGGGATGGAGGATGAACATGGAAATGGAATTTGGATGGCTTTTATTATCAGTGGCTTGGAAAAGTATGAAAGCAAAGCGAGGCACTCAAGGGTATTGAAATCCTTCAGTCAGATATAAATGGGAAGTATTTTCCTTGCATTCAGAGATCTTGTTCAAAAGGAAAGGGTCTATGCTGTTTTACTTAGAATGTCTTTGATATGTTTTTACTTTTTATTAAAATTTGTTTTTAGGGGCGCCTGGGTGGCTCAGTTGGTTAGGCGACTGCCTTCGGCTCAGGTCATGATCCTGGAGTCCCAGGATCGAGCCCCGCATCGGGCTCCCTGCTCAGCGGGGAGTCTGCTTCTCCCTTTGACCCTCCCCCCTCTCATGCTCTCTGTCTCTCATTCTCTCTCTCGCAAATAAATAAATAAAATCTTAAAAAAAATAAAATAAAATAAAATAAAATTTGTTTTTAAAATATATAAGTTAAAGTTCTCCCTCATAACAATCCTACTTTCCCAGTATTACTTGCTCAGAAATAAGAACCATTAACAATTTGAAGTTTACCATTCTGGATACTTTTCTGTGCACATAGATGTGAGTAAAATGTATAATTTTACAAAACAGGATCTATTTATCTATCTAGATATATTCTCCCGAAACTTCCTTTTTTCTTAGTATATGATGAACACTTTTCCCTATTAGTGCATACAGATCTACTTCATTGTTTTTAATGGCTATATAGGATCGCACAGTACAGGGATGCCGTAATACATTGAGCTATTCCCTATTGATTAGTGTTTAGGGAATACCGATCTTCGAAGTATTACAAATAATATTGCAAGGAACATTATAGATACTGAAGGATACGTACAGAAAGACCATTTCTCTACAGTAGATAATAAATAGAAATGCTGGGCCAAAGCATATGAGCATTTGTAATTTTGACAAGTAATACTAAATCGCCTGCTTTTCCTTGATTGTTAGTGAGGCTGAATGCCTTATTATAATGACCTTGGCCATTTGGTTCATCTTCCATGGATTTATAACCTTTTGCCATTTTTTAAAAAATGAGTTATCTTTCTTTTTTCTTTTGGATTTATAGGAGCTCTTTGTATCTCAATGTTTTGTAAGAGACTCTGGAGTCAGGGAGATCTGAGTTTAAGTCCCAGTTTTGCTTCTTTCTTACTAGATGACATTGGCATTTTTTCTAAAGTCTCTAATCCTCAGACTGTTTATATATAAAACAAGGATAATAAGACTACATACATGATAGGTTTTTCTTGAGTTTTAAAAATAATACAGTGTTTGTTAATTTTTAAGATGGTGCTTGGTACAGAGTATATATGCAATAAATATTAGTTGTTCTTTATGTTGCAATTACTTTTCTCATGTTGTTAGTTGACTTATAAATTTATTTGCAGAAATTACCACTTTATAGAAATTTTGCATTTAGATACAGTCAAATCTTTCACTACCCCTCCCCTCCTTTTGGGCTTTTGGGTTTTGTGTAACGCTTAGAATAACAATACCTAGATTATGAACAAATATATTCTCTTAAATTCCTCGAAGTACATTTACAGTTTGAATTTTTTACACTTAGACCAGTATTTGTTTCTGAGCATGGTGCCAGGTAGTTCTGTATTTTGAATTTCCCATCATTTTACCACTGATTTGAAATGCAGATGTCATCATCTACCAGATTCCAAGGTATTTCTGCACTCTTTATCCTATTCCATTTACCTATTTACCCTTTTCTGGGTCAATACCGTTGCATTTTAGTTACTTGTCTCATGGTATGTTTTGACCTCAATAAGGCAAGACCCTAACTCCATTTAATCTTTTGGTTATATTTATTCATCACCTATCTTCTACATTAGAATGCTTCCAGAGAAGCTTGGCTTTGTTTGTCTTTCATTGTTGCATCTCCATTGACTAAGACAACACCTAGCCCAGAGTAGGCACTCAATATATGTGATTTGAATAAACAAACTTAGATCTAGTAGTCTTTTTTTTTACACCCATACATTTTTTTGCCTTTCTTTAAAACTTTACTGTTAAGTAAACACAAAAAACAACATAAAACAAAAATATAAACACCCTTGTAACTACTATCCTATATCTAATTTTTAGAAAAAAAATAAAGCAATCCTTGCCTTCTATATAATTACTGTACCAGCTCTAGTAGCTTTAAAAACAGTGATATTGGGGGCGCCTGGGTGGCTCAGTTGGTTGGGCGACTGCCTTCGGCTCAGGTCATGATCCTGGAGTCCCGGGATCGAGTCCCGCATCGGGCTCCCTGCTCGGCGGGGAGTCTGCTTCTCCCTCTCCTGCTCCCCCCTCTTGTGCTCTTTCTCTCTCTCACTCTCTCTCTCAAATAAATAAATAAAATCTTAAAAAAAAAAAAAAAAAAAACAGTGATATTGGTAAGATCTTTATTTCTTTGTATACGAAGGTTTGGCAATTGTGTATTTATTTGTACTGACTAGTTAAAAGGATATTATTTACTCTGCTATTTGTTTTAGGAAGAACAAATAGCTACTTCCTGGAACTTCCACCTTTAGTGAGCTAGACGAATGCCATTTGAAATAAATAGAGCTTCAGGTTCCTTCTGTATCTCTCAAAGACTGGTGAGATGTTTAGAGCAGAGGGAAGATTTCATATGTCTTTCTGTTCTTGATAATCTTTTAAATAAAAGTTTATTTTAATAATAAGTTTTATTATATTAACATTTAACTGGAATGAAGAAAAATAAGGGAGGAAAACCATTCATTTTTCCTATTCACCCGGCTATTTCTGATATCAATTTGGAAATATTGGAAAGAAAGTACTGGAAATATTGGAAGGAAAGAAAATATCAGAGACATGGGCAGTGAAGAGGCAAAGCCTCTGAAATGCTTCACTCAAAATACAGCTTCATGTTGTTGATGCTTTGCTGACACTGGCTAGGGAAATGCTCAGGCTGATGTAAGGCTGGATAGACATGGGCATGAAGTAGTCAAACTGAAAACCCTTGAACTATGGAAGGGATGGGGAAGAGAGCCTGTTGAGGTGTCTGTGAGCTTGATAGCTGGACTAAAATCACCTGCATCACCTGCGAACTTATTAGAAATGCAAATTTTGGTGCCCCACCCTAGACTGAATCAGAGACTCAGGGGTGGGAACAGCAATCCATGTTTTAACAAGCCCTCCAAGTAACTCTGTTGCTGGCTGAAGTTGGAGAACTACCGTTTCAGTGCAAAAGAAGGGGAGATGGGGAGTTACAAAATCTGACAACTAATAAAATCCTTGTCCCCCTCATCAACTTCCATGTCATGAGGATAAAAGAGAAGTTGAGACAAATTATTTGAGAAAATATTGTAAGACTGGCAGTAAACTGTCACTTTAATAATTGGTAGGCAAGTTAGGTACTTTCTACAGTGCCTCCTTCTGAGCAAGATTCACATACACAGTCCATAGGGCAGAACTGTTTAATTGGATTCTAATAAGCCGAAACTTTTCTGCTTCCAGTCCCAGACCCCAAGACAACAAACCATTCCCATGATTGCTGTTCAGCAAAACTAGGCTGTCATGGTTTTCCATAGCTTGCCTATTGAGATGTGCCTTCTAACATACAGCATGATGACTATAGTTAATAATACTGTATTGTGTAGTTGAAATTTGCAAAGGAAGTGGATCTTCAGCATTCTCTTTACAAAAAAAAAAAAAAGGTAGGGGCACCTGGGTGGCTCAATCAGTTAAGCATTCTGCTCTTGATTTCGGCTCAGGTCATGATCTCAGAATCATTAGATTTAGCCCTGAGTCAGGCTGTGCTCTGGGAGTGGAGCCTGCTTGGGATTCTCTCTCCCTCTTCCTCTGCCTCTCCCTGCTCCCATGCTTGCTCACTCTCTCTCTCTCTCTCTCAAAAAAAAAAAAAAAAAAAGTAAAGATGTAGAGTAGAGACAAAAAAGAAGTGCTTTCCCCATCCACATGGATTATATACCGAGGCCACTGCCCTTTTGTGGCTTAGCAAAATGATTTATTGGTATTGTAAGTCAAGTTGACTATTTCATCTAAAATATTTCCATTACCTGAAATAAACTTGCAAGGCCCAAAACGATATGCTCTGACTCTCTCCACCTTCTCACTTTAGGAGTGGTGGTGAGTTGCTGGCAAGATACTCAGGTACTTGAAAAAAAAGTTTTTTGAATATTTCTACTCATTCCTTTTAATGGAGGAAAGTTAATCTTTAGGGGCGCCTGGGTGGCTCAGTCGGTTAAGCGGCTGCCTTCGGCTCAGGTCATGATCCTGGGGTCCTGGGATCGAATCCCACGTCCGGCTCCCTGCTCCGCAGAGAGCCTGCTTCTCCCTCTCCCTCTGCCTGCCACTCTGCCTACTTGTGCTCTCTATCTGTCTGTCAAATAAATAAATAAAATCTTTAAAAAAAAATAATGGAGGAAAGTTAATCTTTAAAGAAATATGTTGGACTTTGAATATAAATATTTTCAATCCATTTTCATAAATTGGTGCAGCAGGTAAGAGTCTCAAACATTATCTCCCGCTGTCTCTCACTCTCACTGGTGTCCCTATCTCTTGTATAACTCTTGACTTCCCCTTTGGAGATCCAGCCTTGTTATTGTCCCCATCTGGTCGCTCACACACCATGTGACAAGCTCTCTGCTGCAAATTTGCACCCTAAATCACAGGAAGATATGAAACTCAATTAATAACTGCTACATTCTTTAAGTTCAAGATATGCATTCTCACAACACAGTGTATATTCAGTCTACACTTGTCTCTGAATATATTAGAAGCAGCTATTTAAGATCCAGATTTCTGATGAACTCAAAACAAGAGATGGGGGCGCCTGGGTGGCTCAGTTGGTTAAGCGACTGCCTTCGGCTCAGGTCATGATCCTGGAGTCCCGGGATCGAGTCCCGCATCGGGCTCCCTGCTCGGCAGGGAGTCTGCTTCTCCCTCTGACCCTCCTCCTTCTCATGCTCTCTGTCTCTCATTCTCTCTGTCTCAAATAAATAAATAAAATCTTTAAAAAAAAAA
>NC_138380.1:63814062-63839702 GCF_054177405.1 Leptonychotes weddellii | reverse complement strand
TTTTTGACTACGGAATCAGTGAGATGCCCACTTTTCCTAATCTGCCATTGACAATTAAAGCCACTCTCTATCCCAGGGAGATCAAGCCACTCTTCAGGTAATTTAAATAAAAAAACAAACAACACACTGACTACCAGTGTCTTGTAATTTAGGAAAATATATCTGCTGGTATGCACTAGTCACACAATGAGCCCTTTTTATAGATATAAAAATTATGGGTCCACTTTCAAATTTTATCTTCCCATTAAACTGATGACCTTTAGCTACTGCCTCCTTTATTCACCGCAGGGTCTTACTTTTCATATCATCTGGTGATCTTTACAATTTCCATTCCGACTTGTATTCGTTTTAATGTTAGTTTTATTGGACTGATATATACAATACATCATTTTAAATCTCATCTGATTTTTCTTCTGAGTTTACGTGCTGTGTCCCTATGGACAGCATCATCTACGGAGTGACGGAGGCACATTTAAATCAAAGGCACTTCTTGGGTTTTTACCATTCCTGGACCTGTGGTGTGGGATAGCAAGAAGAGCGTTTGGGATTCACACAGAATTCCAGCTGAGAAACAAGCCAAAGCAGCTCTGGGATATGGATAGAAGTGGGTCCAAGCCCAACTCCATCACTGGACTACTTAACTAGATGAGCTATTTTGGCTCATTTTAACCTGAACTATAGTTTTCTTCTCTATAAAATGAATATTATAATAGTTATAAGAATAAAGAGCAAGTACCGACTGCTCTATGCCTTATACCACGTGCGGCACTTTTCCTACTTTATTAAAAATCCATGAAATAGTCCTGTGAGATAGAAATAATTCCTTTCCTAGAGGAAATTGAGGCTAAGAGAGGCCAAACAATACTAATAAGGAATATGTCCTGTTGTGTTCTCTAAAGACAATACCCTTCCTGTTAAAGTGGCACTGGGGCCGGGAAGTTTGTGTACAGGGCAGTTGAGATACTGAATATGAAAGCATTTCCTAGACTGTGTACACACTAGTCCACCAAAGCTCAGGTGTTTTGTGTATGGAGTGTGCTATTCTAGAAAAATATATTTATACACTGATAATTTTAAGGGTAACATGCTTCTTTGTAAATTCTTTAAAAACTATCAAGTGGTACTCACAAACATAAGGGTTAGTCTTGGGCAAATTTGTAGTTTGCTTCGTGCACCGCCCTTCATTCCCTAAAAGCAGGCTTTTCCTTTTTTAAAAGAGCCCCAAATTTTAAACTTTATGAATACATACAATTCCTTGCCCATAGTCCCTGATGTGAGGGAGCAGGGGCATAGGGTTGATCCATTTATAATTTTAAAATAAAGAATGTTTTTTAAAAAGATTATCAATTATCATCATCATTAGATAAAAAGAAGGGGTATTTTTGCTCCAGAAAGGGAAGAATGTAATCTCAGAACAAAGTGTCATCCTTGACACTGAACACACTTAGTGGTAGGAGAAACTCTTGACATTGTCTTTGATCTTTTTACTTTGCTGCCAGACAGGGAAACTCCATCATGGATCAGCATGGGTCATCAGACCAAATTTGAAGACCATCATTTTAAAAGCCACGAAGGATGCTGAAAAATTATGGAAGGGAAGCAAACAGACCTAGGTGAGAATGCATGCTTGCTTTTAGTTATCCAGAATAGCGATTCAAACCATGGGCTCCAAAGTTAGGCTGTCCAGGCTTAAATCCTCCCTCTTCTTCAAGACATATCGCTTTCTTTAAGTTCCTAAATCTCACCATTCTCTGCAGGTAAAATGGGTATAATTATAATGCCTGTGATTATTGTGAAAATTAAATGGGATAATTTGTCCAGGAACCAACATAATTAGCCCTCAAAAATTTTAGTTTCAAAATTAACTTATTATTAACATATTATTATGAACAATTATTGTTATTATTTTATTCTTATTTCTTCTTATTATTAATTTATTTAGCTTCTTTGATTTTCAGTTTTCCCATCTGTAAAATGGAGATAAAAATAACTAGCTTGCAGGGTTGTTGTGGAGCCTAAATGAGATGATGCATGTGTTCACACAGATGGGCATATATCAGAATCCCAAAAAGTGGTAGTCATTGCTATTTCTTGTGACATTTCCCCTCCTTACTCCCATAGAGCATTCACAGTTGTCAGACTGCCTTTGGCTCCTCCCAACCCCTCTTTGGTGCCCTACTTGTAATTCTGTCCCAGGCTCCACCCAATCTCTCTGTCATGTTACCTGTTCCATTTATTTGTCCCTTAAAGTCCTGAATGCAATGAAGGCAATTTCATCAGCATATCACCTTGGGAAAGTCTTAAACAAGCACACTGAAAAATCCTAAAAGCAAAACACATGCATGATGATCACTTAAAAAACTCGGTGTTGTCTATTTTGGAGCTCTGCTTGAAAGTATTATGAAGAGGAAAGAAAACAAGATGAAAGCTTTACAATAAAAAAATCTCCAGCTTGGACACAATGAGTAATGGTAAGACCATAAGCTTGCTTTCTTTCCTACCTAAATCTATATTTTTAGGTATTCGTCAACCTGGGCAACTCAGGAAGTCACCCGAGATGCTATGTATCTCCCATACCTCTCACCCACTAGTCACTGGGGTCCTGACCCTCCACTTTAGGGTGGAGTTTGAGATTCTGGACAGTGACAGAGTCAAAAGGAGGGATAAACAGCCTATATTGTTATATTGATATAATCGTGGCTCCTCAATGAAGAATGTCTTATTTTCTTTCCAACACACATCTCCCTATTCAAATCTAAAATTGTTGAATCCACCATGGGATGGAACTGATATACCTGTGTGATACTGGAGAAGTCCTGTCTCTTTTATTTCTTCATTTATATGATGAAGGAGTTGGATTAGGACCTCTAAGATCTGCTCTAATCATCTTTAAGAACATGTGTACTAAGGAGTAGGGAATGGTACAAGGTTATTTTAGAAGACTACAAGTAAGTGAGAAGAGGAAACATGATAGGGAGGTATTATGTTCTTTTGAAAATTCCTCAAATACACAATTAAATCATGGACTAACATAAATTAACATGAGTAGAACTTAAAAATCCAAATGAAGCCTGGGAATGGGTATACATATGTAAAGCTGATGGTGAGAGAGAACTTTTATTGGCAAACCCTGGTGTATTAAAACTAGAGGTTTTATCCTGAACTTTTGAGGGGGGCTCTTTTGACAAATATGAAGAAGAGCGCAAATGTATTGTTCTTGTTATGCTAAGAGGTGGCACAGTGGGGGGGGGGGGTGGAGCTCAGAAAAATCCATGACTGTTAAATCAAGAGAGAAGTAGCAAAGAAAGTAGGCTGTGTCTCATCTTTCGAGGATCAACATGCTATCACCAGTCAGTCTGCTCTGAATCATAACCTTTCTAAGTTTGTCAACTTTGGATTTCTGGAAGGGACAAATTTAGGCAGGGTATAAATGAATTCTATAATGCAATGTTTATGAACCTTTGGGCTTCTGCTAAATTGATTTGACTAATTTACTTGTTTGAGGGTTACCTAAACTGAATGGAATGATGACCTGTCCTCTTCTATTAGGGACACTGATCAATCTTCAAAAGCATTCAAGATGAATTTCTGTGTTAAAGACCAAATGTTTTTATTTTATTTTTTTCCTATCCTACGGGGATATTTTGCATTAGTGAGGGCAATATAAATATTATTCTGTAATATTCTGAGGTTGAGAAAGGGCAAAGATCCTGAAGTGTTTTTTTCTTTAGTGCTTAGAATACAGCATCATGTCAAATTGACAGAAGAAATGTTAAGAGTAGATTTTCTCTTCCAACCACATTGAAGTAAAACATATAAAAGTATCTCCTTGTACCGTATACACATTTTTTCTTCTATTCTTTTTTCTCCATGAATTTGATTACACTTTCTTGCAACTTTGGAGGATAAAAGCCTCTCACTTTCTGGTGCATTCATTTCCTGGCCTCTAAAATGATAATAATCTACTGCTGGAAAAATGACTTGATTCACAGGGAAATTGGATAATCTAATGTAAAGCAGTTAGGTTCTAGAGCAATATTCTGTGAAATATCCCTGACACATGTTTTCCCATTCTTTCTTTCATTATTCTTAAAATGAGCTGTAACAGTGAAGGGGGGTGGGGGGGGGGAAGCTTTAGAGTAAAACACATTACACAATAGAACGCATGAAAAATTTAAGAGCAGTAAATAAGAACTATAATATTAGAAAATAAAATAACCTTGGATATGGCAAATAAATTAAAACGGATTGGAGATGGTAAATAAAAATCACTTGCAAATGGCTGAGCATCTTGAACATGGAAGTACACACAGATTTTCCTTTGAGTATCTGATCAGATCTCTCCCCTTGCACAAGTACTCCGAGTACCAACATAGTCATCACATAGGGAAATGAGACCACTTAGAACACATGGAAAAGAATTGGCATGCTCCAAAATAGATCTTGGAAAGTTTATCATCTCCAAGTGAGTGAGTAGGAAACTTGACCATTTTTAGACTAATTAAAATTCAATGTATTTGTACTTGCCATTTTTAGACCACGTTTTCCCCCCACATCATTCAGACCATATATATCATGGGTTTCTGACTAATTTTCATGGAAGTAATAAAAATATAGTTTGGAAATTCTATTTAAAACCATATTTTGTTAAGAGGTGTGTTTTGCATTTTTGTAGCAGAAATTGTACCTTTAAAATAATAAAAACAGATTGAGTTTTTAAATTTGACTCTGCTTCTTATGAATGAGGTGTCAACTTGGCAAAGTACAATTTCCTCTTCTTGTAAACCACAGGGCAGAGTGGAATATTATTAGCATGGGTACATCTCATGACTGCTGTAGAGATTCATATTTAGAACAAATTAGGAAAACCACTATTTAATGCTTTTAATTTTCTATGAAAAAGTGAGAAATCCATGGATCTGCTGTTGAAAGACACAAAAATGCAAAACTGAAGACATTTTACATCATAATAACAAACTTTGTCTGTTGAGCTTTTAACATTAATTTACAATATGCACATTCCCCTTTTTGCATTTACTTACCCTCTGGAGCCAGACCTCCTTGATTTCATTTCCAAAGCTGTCATGGATTAGCTGTGTGTTCTTCCATAGGTTACTTACCTCTCTGCGCTTTAGTTTCTTCATTGTGTAAAGAAGATAATAATAGTACCTACCTGAGAGGGCTGCTGTGAAGATCAAGTATATTAATATCCATAGTATATTTATGTAATACATATAAGATCATCACTGGCTCATAGGAAGTTCTATGTAAGTGTTACTATTACCATTATTACCATTATCACCATTATTAAAATATTTCAATAAATCTATTTTTTGTCCAAGTTTCCTAGAAGGTTTTTAAAAGATACTTTTCTTAAAAACTGGAAATTATGCTGTTGGGAATCTGATATTGATCAAAATTTCACATTGGGCTCTATTTAGATTATGGTCTGGTCAACCCCAACATCATAACTTACTTTCTAAGACTCTACCACGTATAAATTGGTCATTTATGAAGGGGTGTCCTCTTTCCAGCTACTTTTGCATACTATAACTTGAAATACTTATTAAAAAAATCTCATTTGAACCAAATAATTTGTGAAAAGTTCTTACTTAGAAATGTCTACCTTTATATACAGACAAGAAGGCAGCCAGGTGAAATACATAGTTGGTAAAAACTTCAGATTCAATAAAGGCCATAAACAGTAGATATAGTTACAATAACTCATAAAAGTGATTTGGTTTTTAAAAACTCCATATCCTCCAAGGGTGATATAGATTAAAATTAACTCTTATAAGCTTGGGTATGGTTTTGCCTTAGCAGGTACTGGTCCCCTTTAATCGCGTGGATATGACACCAGATGGTCAATATATGAAAAGCTTCACAGAGATTTGAATTTTATCAAAAAGGCTCACCTGCCCCCAAGTCACACTTGCATCAGCACTTAAAATGCCTGCTATTATCTTTACTTTCTCTCAAAAAGGCAGATTTTCCAAAGATTTTCAGCCGGATATCAAGAGTTGGTGTACCATAAAAGGGTCTTAGGTCACATAAATTGAGAAATGCTGTGGATAGGACAAAATTAAATGGATGTATTACTTCAATTTGTTGAATAGATATTTAGACTGCTGGAAATTAAAAGAGTCAAGACAGACCTCATGGAATTTATAGTCTAATGCAGGTAATAGAAAAATAAAAGAAACAGACACAAAAATAAAACGCTTACAAACTGTATTGACTATTAAGAAGGAAATAAGGAAATTGCTGAGACAGAGATTAGTAGGGCAACACATACTTCAGAAAGTGCAGGGACTGTGGCGGGCTTCTTCGAGGGAGTGACAGTTAAGCTAAGGCCTGAAGTAAGAGACGCAGCTAGCCACGTGAAAATGGGTGAAAGAACATTCCTGATGGAGGGAAGGGCACAGGGGAGGGTGTGTGGGGGGGAAAGGACGTGGTGTCTCCCACTGGATGGATCAAGATCAGTGTGGTGGAGTGAGTGGTCCAGGTAGATGAGGCTGAGGCTGCCGGGTCAAAGAAGAACCTGAGGCCACGGTGATGAGTGTGAGCATGGGTTCAGGTGTCCTTGGAAGCTGTTAAATGGTTGTGGACAGAGGGGAAACCTGACCTGGGTTACATCTGAGGATTCACTTTGGGTGCTGAGCAGAGAACATGTAGGGGAGAGGCACAACGGCTCCTGAGCAGGCCACATAGGAAGCTGCTGGGGTGGCCTGGGCAAGAGATGAGAGCATGGGGTCTACATTACAAATGGTGGATATGCAGCAAAGCCCACTTCTCATGGTTTTCAATAGGCTGATGTGTGGTATAATGTTTCAAGTGTGGGAATAAAGATCCAAACTGATTTGATCGAAGAACACACAGCAGGAAATGCCAGGTTCAAGAATTAGCTACTAAATCATTGATAATGCAAATTTTTTTTTCCCTAAAGGGAATAAAGGTTTATTCCACTACTATATTACCTGCAGGGAGCAGTGTTTATAGGAATAGAGTAAAAGAAAAGCAATTGATTTTGGCAAGCCAAAAGGAGCTGAGGGGGAGGTTGTGGAAAGACTCAAGCAGTGGGGTTTTTCCTTAGGAAAGCAGGCTTCTGGAATAAATGGGAATACAATGAGTGGGAGGTGCTCGGGAAGCTAAGAGAAGAGAAGGGACACTAGAGACAGGCTCTGCCTCTTATACAATATAGTGGGGAGCCTCTCTTATTTATGTGTTCAACTTTCCTTGTGGTTATGCATGAGGACATTCATGCGAATATTTTTTTTGCAAATGTTTGCAACTCCCTGCAATTCTGCAGGCTTTTCAAAGAGTGCACTGGACATGGAGTCCAAAAGCTGGAGTTCTCAAGGCAGCACTGTCACCTACTGATGAGAAATATGTCGTCTCTACCTCAGGTCCTCTTTCAAGAAAGCAATGGACTCCTGATCAATAATAAGGATAAAATACTAGTTACCAAGAAGATGTATGACATTACCCCATGTACGAGGAATGCCTCTTTAACAAATTAAAATGCAGCTCAATGAGGCTATAACTTCCAGTTTTGATATTTGCTGACTCCAAGTTGCTACTCCTCAAATTTGCCCAGATTATTAATATTTTAGTAGTTAAGAAGAAATGCCAAGTTTCTCATTGACCTTCTATTTACTAAAATAATATATCTAATTTGCAAGAATATACATTTTCCTCATTGGATGCAATGAAATTATTTTCGTTTTGAATGGGAAGAAAAGCAACCCAGTAAATTCTTGTTTTTCCTGAATTGGCCCTCAAGCAACAATGATCACTCACCACTTTGCTCGGATTTTGCCTTAATGCCATCTTTGCAGTCTATATGATGTTAGGAATGAAAAAGTGTTCTAATATTGTCCTGACCTTTTAGCCCTGTAGTAGGCCCAGGGAATGAGGTGCTAAAGCAATTTGCATTATTGTGTTCTCTGGGTCATGAATTTCTTTGAATCTTGGGCTAAAGAGATCCCATCTCAATGTCTGTAAACATCGACGTTTCCTACAAGACACCCTTCCTGCTTGCAAGAATTCTGTCAGACTTAAGGTTAGAAACAAATAATTATGCTGAAGTTTGGGTTAATTAATATATGAGTCATGTCCATTTGAAATTTAAATTTGGCAGCAGTGCAATCTGCCTTTCCTTTTTCCCTTGCTGCCCCAGTTGACTTTATGAACACCCCGTTAGAGAGGAAATTTCCTCAAACAGCAGAGCTTTCCTTTAACAATTACTATTATCAAAGAGTTTTTTTCCCCCTATGATAGTCCTGCAATAAGTGCCATTACTTTTGGGCTCCAGGAAAGGATAAATATAGCTTTCATATTTGGCTGACACCAAATTCATCTGTGTTTATAATCAATTAATTTAACGTCTACATCATAAAACTAGGTTGGGGTCGGGCAAGAAAGCCTAAACTTATAGAACTATATCACTTTCCGCGATTTTACTGTGGTGCAGCACGTTCCTGCTCATGTGTGTAGCCTTCTAGAACGTCCCCTTGTTACAGAGCATGAGCCTGGACTACTGCAGGGTATTCCAAAAGGCTGGGTCGTGATGGTCAGTATTATGGCCACAGCTCCCGCAGCCCCACTGGGTTGGAAAGCTGAGCTTAAAGCTTCCAGAGAGATTGAATTAAAAGTCCGTGGTGTGGGGCGCCTGGGTGGCTCAGTCGGTTGAGCGACTGCCTTCGGCTCGGGTCATGATCCTGGAGTCCCGGGATCGAGTCCCGCATCGGGCTCCCTGCTCGGCGGGGAGCCTGCTTCGCCCTCTGACCCTCCCCCCTCTCATGTGCTCTCTCTCTCTCATTCCCTCTCTCAAATAAATAAAATCTTTAAAAAAAAAAAAAAGACTGGCTCTTTTGAGGGGCACCTGGGTGGCTCAGTCGGTTGGGCGACTGCCTTCGGCTCGGGTCATGATCCTGGAGTCCCGGGATCGAGTCCCGCATCAGGCTCCCTGCTCGGCGGGGAGTCTGCTTCTCCCTCTGACCCTCCCCCCTCTCATGTGCTTTCTCTCTCTCAAACAAATAAATAAAATCTTTAAAAAAAAAAAAAGTCCATGGTGTGTGGAGGGGGGTCTCCTATTTCTGTTACTGAAGGCTCTGATCATTCCAGACCATTAATATATACAAATTGTAACAAAAAGATCCCCAAATCACCATCAAAATGTCATCTGACTGCAGTAGTTGAGCACAGTCTTCTGGCATTGGGTAAACTTTGGTTTAAATTCATGCCCTGGTGCTTTGGAGAGGTGTAAATGTGCGTCACGTAAGCTTTCTGAGGCTGTCTCCTCATGGAATGGGCCGGATAATTCCTCACATGATTGTCATGATAATGACTGAGCATCTCTGTATCCAGCACACAGTTGGGGCTCAATGAACTGTAGCTATTTTTGTTATTATTTTAGTTGTATTCCTAAAGTCTCGGAGACATTAACTTGCTGACGATCAGTTATCCAAACAATTTAAGATTAATTGCTTCCAGGGCTTTGGTCCATACAGGGAATATGAGAAGGCAAGTCCCATTTCTTTTCCCCTGCCTACAGAGGTAAAAATACTAGCTAACTAGCTTCAGTCTAGTGCAAGAGGGATGGGAGACATAGAGGTATATACTTTGTGCCTAAGAAAGTGTAAGGGGGGCAGTTGGAAAACAGATCTGCATGCTTAAGATGAATGCAATGTTCTGAATATGTAAGCTATGTTTTAATGTAATATGTGATATTTAATTTAATGTAATATGTGATACTACATCTTGCCTGGGGGCGGGGGGGGGATGTCACTGACCATCCAGGTAAGGCTTGCTGAAGAAAACAGATGGCTCTTCAAGTCAACACTGACTCAAGCCAGAAATAACAGTACCAGGGTGAGAAATGTGGATGGGTTACTGATTTGGAGGATGCCAGAGAGAAGGGGCTGAAATCTCTGGATTAACAGGTAGCTGATACCTTAAAAGAGGAAAAATTTAAGGCTTAACGTGACAAAAATAATTTCAGGAAAACAAAAGCACCATATCTAGGGCAACATTTAGGTAAGTTTAACTCATTTCACTCAGAGAAGAGAGAGTCTCCTCTATTTGCTGTGGAATACGGGCTAAGAGGATGACTCTGTCCTTCTTAATCTAGCAAGGAAAGAAGAAAAATTAACAGATCTCTACAACAGAAAAGGGAGAATAAAGTGCCAGAAGACAAGTATAAAATGGTACAATTTGTGATTCAAAGGTAATATTTTTCCCTGAAAAATTCACCCATGCAACAGAAATTGGACAAACATTCTAAGAAATATCTGGATGTTGAAATACTGGGATTTCTAAATTGTAATCCCGGAAGGTAGGGGTTTATGAAACCCATCTTTTCCCCCCAGTACACTATTATAATAAAGAGATTAAGAGAGTTTATTTCAATGAATGAATGACAAAAGGGAAGAATACTTTATACACACACATGCACACACACAGAGGTGTGCATGCATGGTACCTCTAGAAGCTCTAGGGAAAGAGATCTCAGGACGTGATATTACATCTTGCCTGGGGCGGGGTGGGGGGGTGTCACTGACCATCCAGGTAAGGCTAAAAGAAGGAAGCAGCATTTAAGTTAAGCTCTAGCAGACTGTAAAATTTCAAAGAAGGGAGACAAAGTAAAGAGTCCATGTCAAAGTGACTGAAATTATTGTGGACACTCAGTGTCTCCGTTTCCTCCCTTCTCCTTTTTCCTCAACCCACTACTGAAATTGCTCTTAATTCAATCCAACTGCAATCTCTCACTTCTTATCCCACTTGATTTACTTGTGACGTCCTGCTTAGATGCCCACTTTTTTTTCTCCTTGGCTTCCACAAAACCACTTGCTCCTGTGTTTCTTCCTTTCATCTAGCCTTTTATCTCCATCTTTTTTGCAGACTCTAGTCCCTTAAAACAAAACAAAACTGGTGTTCCTGGGATTCTGTCTTAGATGTTTATCTTTTTTAAAAAAGTCCCTGGCTTTGTTTTTTTTTCCCCCCTTCCTTTTTCTTTCTTTTCAGTTTTTACTTCTCCAAAGGTGAAATCTTCCATTCTTATACCATCGACTGAAATAGAGAGACAGACTTATGCCTCCCAAATCCATATCTCTAATACAGAATTCTGTCTCCAGCCACAAATTTTTGTATCTACTTTTACTGCACATCATGCATGAATAAGTTGAATGCATCATGTTCCAAATTAAATTATTTACCTTCCATCCCTAAGATATTCCTTGTCCATGTGAATGACGTCCATCTCTCCTATTATTTGTGAAGGAAACCTAGAATTGATCATACTATCGGCTATTTCCCCCATTCATGCCACCTCCAATTTCTACCATTTACCCATTTCCACCAAAGCTATCCCTACAATAATCTCCTGATTGTTTTTTTCCTTTTCTATCTCCCACAAGGTGACCCTAACTGTTTCTCCCCTTTGTTAGTGCAATAAGGCTCCAGGCTTCCAGTTAATTTGTATCCATTGCTCTTTCAATCTAATATCCCTCCTATCTTCCTGCTGCAGTGATCTACCAGAACGGCAGATCTGATTATTTCAGTCCCCTACTTTAACTCCTTCAAGAAGCCCCACTGTCTTCATGATAAAATGCAAATCCTTTAGCGAGACAGGCTCGCGAGCCTCTTGGTGACCCGTGCCCTGCTGACCTCACCAGCACCAGCCCAAATGCCCATGGTTTCCCAAAATCACCATGTTGTTTCAAACTTCCAGGACTTTTTAGAGTCTCATGTCCTGCCTCTAACACACTTCATCTCTTCCCCTGCTTATTCGGCTCATTCTGCCTTGTTATATCAATGCCGAATCATGTCCCCTTTAGGGTCAACCTCCCTCAGAAAGCTTCCTAGATGCCCCGCTGGGTGCTGTTCCTCCCTACTTCCAGACATTCATGACATTTATTGGTGTACTTACCACACGGTTGTGTAACTGTCTCTTGGTCTATGTCCTGCAGTCCCCAGGAAGCCAGGAACTGTAACTTTTCACAATATCCCCTGACTAGGACATAATAAGCATTTAGTAAATATGTACTGAGCTTAAAAGTACGAACAAAGCTCTAAGCATGGAAATTTGTTGGATGTGTTATGGGAGAATGAGTAAGACATTTTGCAGGATGGAGGAAGGTAAGATTTGAAATGCTGACTTTTGAACTAGCAGACAAGGAGGAGGCAGGGAGGGGGACTAGAGCTGTGGGAAGAAGCAAAAATCAAAGCAACGCAGCTTCACCACTGAACCACGGATGGAAAGGGCTCCCCCCACTACCCACCTCAATTCTGAGGCAATAGAATATAAACTGAGGTTGACAGACAAAGGCACAATGGTTGTAAGTGAAGCATGGACTCCAAACCGGAAGTCAATTTTTGCAGCGTCATTATGGCTTCAAACAGGAGTCAGGGAGTTGTTGTGGTTTCCCACTTGACTTGGATGGGAAAGATAAAATGGAATTATATCAGGAAACATCTTAAAATGTCAGGCTAACGAGGGGGGTTCTAAGTCTTATGGTCCCTCAGCAATTACTGAATAATTATGAGTCAAGGGTGACAAAACAGGAGCTTAGAATAGAAAATAAGTCCGACTCTGTTGTGTAGCACTGAATGTGTCACAGAGGCTGAATGTGACCAAATATTAGGAGAATATCTAATTATTTTGTTAAAAATAATAAGAAAAGATCAAAATAAAGGGATGGCAGTAAAAGTAGGAGGAAGACCCCATGCAGCATCCATGGGAAAAACCGGGAATAGCCTTGAGACTTGATAAGAAGAGAAGACAGACAGACATTTGCAAACAGAAATTTCAATGAGATAGAATGGTTAAATACTGATTGCAAAAACAGAAAATATTTCACCGAGCTAGGTACTCCATTTCTTTGAGAAATAGCTCCTTAGGTTTAGAGTATTGTGTTTTTCTTTTACAAAGAATACCAATATATATACTATTTTTAATAGAGGTTTTTCATTTGAACAAAGACTCTTAGACTGCAGGTATTCACAGATACCCTGGAGCTATCATGCAGCACAGGGCAGGGGCATGAAGCCCAAGGCACAGTGGTAAGAAAAGCATAGCCAGCTCCAATGAGATACTCTTGCCGAGCCAGCCCGGTGTTAGAGACCTTTCACTGGACTCCTTGATCAACATTTCCTACCCTAAAATGATTTTCCAAAAACAAAACAAAACAACCCCCAAGAACCCCAAACTACATTCCAATCAGATAACATTCTTTTCAGAAAACCAATTCAAGAAAATGGCACTTAGAAGTATTGAGGAATGGGTTCCGAGGACATTTTCTACCAATTCTTTGCCTCTAATTGTTAACCTCTAAAATAAAATTCTAGAGACCCCAAACCTTTCCATACCAGTTTTCTAAACTGATAAAGTAAAACCAGAAACAGATGTTAATTACTGTTGGTTCCTGTGTTTTGATAGAATTGAAAACAAATGAATACCATCGTGACAATACAACATATTATCAATTGGTTTCGTAAGACTCATTATATGGAGCCCTGAAAGATCATATTAACATTGAAAAGCACACAGTTGTCACACAAAATAATGCTTTTGATTATAATTAAACTGGAAGAAAATCTCACACCAGAGTGGAACAATTATTTATGTATTGGTCATTCTCTATTAGACACAAAATCCTTGAGTATAGGGGCATGACTTATTTGTTTATGTTATCTTCAGGCTTAATGCAATGCTTGGCATATAATAAACAATAAAAAATATTTTTAATGAATGGCATTTTAAAAATATAACACTTACATGGAACTTACTATGCACCAGGCACCTACCCACAGTGACTTGCAAATATTAGCTCATTTAATTCTCATTAGAGAAACCTCCTTTTACGAAGGGAATTAAGGCACGGGGAGGTTGGATTACTTGCCCCAAATCATACAGCTTCTTAGAAAATGATGGAGCCAGGCTTAAAACACAAGCAGAGCCATTCTAGAATCTGTGCTCTTAACCAATACTGCTTTTTTAAAAATGCCGCCTTTAAATTAAAAAAATTTATATAAATACATATTTTATAACAATATAAGAAGACCTGGGTTCAAATACATGCTAAATTTATTTGGTTTGTGGCTTCGAGCAAGTTCATTAACCTAATGGGTCCTTAATTTCCTCATATGTAAAATCAAAATAATAGCCGGTACCTCACAAAGCTATTGTGAGCCTTAAATAAAATAATTTATGTGAAAATGCTAGAACATAGTTGGCACCCGGGGTATGTTAGTTGGTGTGCCAAAAAGGATGGTAGTATTTTCCTCCTTCTATCCTTCAAAAGGGTACATATTTACACATTACACATCATTTGGGTCTTAGAAAAAATGAAATCAAATTCTATGTTTTATAAAGCATTATTTCCAACATCTCTTAAAGCTAGAGCTAATTTACTAAAGCATTTTCTGGATGGTCAGGTAAGCTTCAAACTCAATAGCTTGCTTTCTGGAGGAAAAAAAAAAAATGTTTTTCCCGGAAGCTATTATGGTTTAAACATCTACCATCAGGGAAAATAAACTTCTTTTTCTTCTAATTGGGAAATCAAATTAGATATATTTTTTTTAAAGAAAAAAAGATTAGACTGACAGTAGAACATATGGCATTTATTTTCACCAAGTCCCCCCAAAATTAACAGGCTCTACCAAATCCGATGGGAACCATCTCAATCAATGGT
Source organism: Leptonychotes weddellii (assembly GCF_054177405.1). NCBI lineage: Eukaryota > Metazoa > Chordata > Mammalia > Carnivora > Phocidae > Leptonychotes > Leptonychotes weddellii. The sequence continues at coordinate 63,825,009 of NC_138380.1, read as the reverse complement.
TCCAAATCGTGGCTGCACATTAAATCATGTAAACAAAAATTAAAATAAAAATGTGGACCCCCTTCCTCAGATATTCTGATTTAACTGGTTTAGGGAAGGGTCTGGATAGACTTATTTTTTTGAAAGCTCTCCCATTGATTCTAATTTGCAGCCTGAGTTGAGAACACTGGTTTAGCTTATCATTGAAAATATCACGTCTCTTACTTCCAATTTATTTTTACTGTAATAAAAACCAACAGTTAGATAATATCTTCATTCATGTCAACATTTAAAGAGTCTAAGAAGTTCACCAAGAACAGAGTTGCCATAACACTACTATGCTAACTAAGATTTAGCTCCATCTCTTTAACTGACTGAGGCAAATGTTATCCATCCATCATCACTCATTATCTGGAATTCAAAAACATAACCAAATGGTAAACAGAAGCCGTATTTATATCAGCTAATTTTCTTCAACTCCAAGCATCATGAAAACAATACAACTCTAAGATTATTTATATGTTCTTGTGAATAAATTATAATAAGGATTTCATGTTTACTCAGTGTATTGGTGTGGTCAATAAATAATCTTAGAGCATTTTACAATATGACTGAATATTATTCTTGTGGCTATAGTTCCTAAAATTAACTGTAGATTAGAGGCATTGAACCAAAACAAATGCCAGCTGACGGATGTTTTCGGCTATGTTAAAATATTGAGTAGAAATGAGTGCCCACTGAGAATACTGACTTAAACTGCAAAGATGTTTGCAAATCCAATCACCTTAGTTCCCTTCATAATGCTAGTGTAGAAAACCAGCAATTTCCACTTTTAAAAGCTGAGTTCTTTAACTGAACACATAGTAGGCTAGCAACATGCTATTATAAATCCCACAATACTAAAAAGCATTCCTACTTTGTCTTTACTGGTAAGCCCAAGTGGCCCAAATGTATAAAATATTTACTTTTTCATCATTTAAGACACACTCAAACTTGGGACACTCTGCTGTTTAAAGATTAGTTTCAGTAAATACATGGTCACACTTTGATTTCTTTTGAACATTTCACTTTCCATCACCTAATAATTTCAACAAATAGCCTTGAACAGATATCTTGGTTTAGGCTAACTAGAGCCACCAAATCGTTGGGGGTCTCCTGAAGATCGGCAAATGGAACCCTGCCTTCTAGGCTTGCATATACCATATAATGTTAGGTAAAGCTTTCAGATAGAACTTAGGTAGATTTGCAAAGTAAAGCCTGAATAATGGGTTAAAAATCTAACTGGATTCTTGGTTTTTGACTTTGATCGGATTTTCTTGCACCTCAAGGAGAATGACTGTTTTCGGAAGAAGAATTAATTTGGTAGAGCTTTTCCTGATGTCTTTCACCCAGGCTTGGAAAGAGCATCATGAAAAAAGAGTACCCTTTTGGAAACTACGCACACAACATATTTTTCCTAATAGGTGTGAAGAATGGCTGCTATGCATAAATGATTGTTGGAAAAATAATTCTCTGTAAAACATGACTTAACAAGCAACGCCATTCACCACTGTACTCATTTCCAATATCCAGAACAACCATGACACATCACATAGATGCCGATATTATCTGTTTGTTAGCTAATAAACACCTCTTGGAAAAAATCCACAACTCTCAGCCCTGTAATGTTCATACCCAATAAGTTGGAAAATAAAACTTTTGAGAGAAAACTGATATTAGTAACATAGAGAAAGTCACAAAAAAATCAGGAGTCTTCAATATGAAATCCTAAGTTGTAGCACCTTCCCAGCACAACTATCTTTTCTCTAATCAAGGGTAAAGTGAGGCGACTGATACTCAGCTGACCCTACATCTGAACCTCAAGCACCACAATCAAACTGCAGTTTTGCAATCAAAAAACAAGGTACCTTGTGCCCCTCCACTGTTAACCATCCCGGGGAACATCCCAAAGCTTTAAGTTCCGTTCATTCCCAGACCCTCCTTACCTGGAATAGTCTCACAGGGCGGCTGGGCACAGCTCAGTAGAAGCGAAGGACATTCGCAGGTGGTGGCTCCAGAGACTCAGGAACTCAAGCGACAGCGCCCATCTCCTGAGCAGGAGATGCCAGCCGCAGGGTGAGGTGCAGACCGTGCGCACCCCTCCGACCCAGGAAGGTCCGCGAGCCGCGCGGCGCAGCCCACCCAGTGTCTGGGGGGCTGGCTTTCCTAGTTTGACGTTGAGAGCAAACTGCGTTAGTCCAGAGCCCTCCCTCTCCTGCCCCCCTCCCTATTTCCTGACACTTTACTTCTGCTTTAAGTGATGGTTTAAACCTAGACCCAGCTTGTATTATAGGCTAAAAGGTAACTGCTTTTTCCCCATGCGTTATTTCCACCTCCCCAAAGTCCACGAGGCTCACCTTCCGGGCGCCTTCCTTCCCTCGCCCAGCTGTGAGCTGTGCGCAAACTTCTCCTGACTTAAGAGTCTTAATCCTCGCCCGCGCTCCCGCCCCACCCCCGGCCGCCTCCCCCCGGGCTGCAGAGGAGGTGGCAGCGGAATTGATGAGCGCCAGCCCCCCCGCCCCCGAGCCCTCCCGCCCCCGCCAGCCCCCTCCGGTCCCTGGAGAGGGAGGGGCGAGCAGGAGAGCTCCGAGCGTCTGGGTGCCAGCCCCTCTAGCCCCGGCCCGCAAGTGGGGCTACGCCCGCGGCAGCTGCCCTGCTCCGGTCCCGGCTGGGGATCACCCCCCGAGTCCAGAGACTAAAACGCGGCGTAAACATGGGGAGCGGGAGAGGGACTCTTGTTAGACCTTGGGTAGGGAGGAATGGGGGGGGCGACAGTCTGGGATGGGAGATTCGTAGCCAGTCCCCGGAGGCAGCTTTCTGGGAGCCCTATCCCTTCCCCGGTGGATGCAAATTCCGAAGGGAGGTGAGTTTCCAAAAGAACCCACACCCAGAAACCGTGCCACCCTGGCTCCTTCAGCCACTACTCGGGGGACAGCACCACCTGAGAGCCTGTGGGTAGTGGGCGAGGTAGTGAAAATGGGATGAGGATGGGTGGGAAAACGGTTGGCTAGGAGCTGGGGTGATGAGAGGAGGCAAGAAAAGGAGCGGGGAGACAGGAGGTAAGAAGAGGAACCATGGGGGTCCGGCAAACCCTGGGAGAGCGTTCGGAGTTGGATAGCTGTCCGGAGCTGGGGGCGCAGGCTGCATTTGGGGGAACAGCGCCCTCCACACAGGGGACTGATGCTGGGCACAGTAACCTAGGGTGAGTGAGCGCAGTGAGGACGGCGTTGGAAGACGGGGGTCTGGAGTGCGAGACTTGGTACTGGGGACTGCGACTCCTCTCTCTTCCCTCCTAAAGCCCTGGATACCAGGAGGAGCCCGGGGCAATCCGATTCCAGGCAAAGCGCAAACCAGGCTGGCTGGAGCGCCCTGGGAGGCGGGCAAGTTGGTTCCAAGGACTCACAGCCCTTAACATCCTTTAGCCCACCTCTGGATAGAGCAAGGCAGCTGCGGACACTTTTTTTCCTAACTCTGTTGAAGGGGTGTTGGGCTAAGAAAGCGGCATCTCGCGCGTCCCGGGACTGCAAGGTGGCCATACACCGTCCAGGTTACCAGGTGCTCGGCAAAAGAAGTGATGGTAACAACATATAGGACGGGAAGAAAGCCAGACGGCAATACAGCACACTTTCCTGGTAGTCCGAGTTTCTCCTAAGCACTTAGGAGACAGAAGTGTTCTGTGAGTGGGACTGCAACCTGCACCCATCCGTTCTCCAATCCCTTCCCTGGAGAGGTTAGTCACTATAGGCAAAGAGGTGTGTGTGTCTCTGTCCTAGTTTTTGACCTTCCACTCTGCATCCCAGGGGGACTTCAAGGACCCCACTTTTTGTGTATGGGGGTCTTCAGGGGACCCAACAGAAGACAGAGTTTGGGGCAGATCAGCTCTCTCACTACCTTCTAGGAGTTTTGTTTTTCCAGTCTCTCTCTTCCCTCCTTAGGCCCCCCCCTTCTGCCCTGCCACCTCCAGTCTGGTGACCCAGAGGGCTGTGTGACTCACCATGTATTCAAACCCTACAGCACGGCCCCACTGCAGGGGAATATTCGACAGTCCCTTCATTCCTGTGATCTAGATGGGAATGATGTTAGCAGTAAAAAATGAGACTAGGAAAGGAACCCAGGCAATGGGAGAAATATCTTGCAAAGAAACACACACATACACACACATAGTGACACAAAATAAAACACAAGAAACCTTCTGAATTCAGGATTTAATAAGAACATTCATTCTGCGCTTTGACATCTGTCCTGGGTTCAATAGATTCCTGCATCCCAGCTGCTACTAACCAGCCTACACCTGACCATGCCCTCCCTTAAGAATTCTCTTTCAGAACATTAATTACCCTTTTTCTGTTGAAAACAAGCAGAACATTATTAAAGTAGTTTGTGTATCTACTGTGGTCAATTGCTGGGGGCCAACCATTGAGAATTTCCTCATTGTAACCCAAATCATGGAAATAACATTGCATCAGAGAGATTTTTGTCGAGGGGAGGGTGCTGCTGACCTCTGCATTGTGACACAGAGCAAGCACAGAGATTCTGCTGCTGCAAGTTAATCCTAGGGCATCCTACATCACTGATTGACAATCAGTATTCCGAGCGCAAGATGGGCTTGCTTTGGTAAAGCTACTGAAGATGTGTGGGACACAGCCCTCAACTAAGAGACAAAGTCTAAAACCCAGTGAGAAAAACGGCATAAGTATGTTACAAACCCTAAGCTGGGTGTTGTATAAGCATCCAAGCAAGACCTGGACTGATCAAAGTGCTAATTTTATTAGAGATAATAATTGGAGGAAAAGGAGAGTTTTTCTGTAGGCAGGAGATTTCAGGGAAGGTGACATGGTACAAGTGGGATCAAAGATGAGACCCTCCTGTCTTTCAAGAAGCCAAAATTAACTTTATCAGCATCAGATGTTTATTGACACCAAAAGGGTCTACACCTGTTAGAAGCACTTAGGATTTACAGAAATTTAACTCTACAGCTGTCTTACCACCATCAAAATGTTTTCTATGTAGAAACACTGTTATAGATCCTTGGAGGGTAAATATTAACCTGGGGATGGTCTAGTAAGAGTAATTAGCATTTTTGGAAATGCCATGAGACCTATTCATGGATTCTGAAATCAATGTAGTGGGCACAAGCTATATCTTAAAAATGAAGTGGAATAGAAAATAATAGAGTTTATTTCCTGTGACAAGTGTGAGTAGTTTCTTAAAACTTAGTTTTGGGGCGCCTGGGTGGCTCAGTCGTTAAGCGTCTGCCTTCGGCTCAGGTCATGATCCCAGGGTCCTGGGATCGAGCCCCGCATCGGGCTCCCTGCTCAGCGGGAAGCCTGCTTCTCCCTCTGCCACTCCCCCTGCTTGTGTTCCCTCTCTCGCTGTGTCTCTCTCTTCAAATAAATAAATAAAATCTTTAAAAAAAAAAAAAAACAACTTAGTTTTGTACTAAATATGTATTTGTGTACACACATGCACAGCAGAGTATATTTCTGTGACTCACAATCAAAAGTATCTTCAGATTCTTGGTTATAAGCCACTCTTCAAATAGAATACCTTATATTTGCAGGTAAGCCTCTAGATGAATTTAGTTCATCAAAGGGACATTGAGGGAATAAGCATCTTAAAATGTGGTAACACACATTTCTGGTATTTTCACTGATCCCTTAGGACTTTAAAATTCTCTGTCTTGGGGCGCCTGGGTGGCTCAGTCGTTAAGCGTCTGCCTTCGGCTCAGGTCATGATCCCAGGGTCCCGGGATCGAGCCCCGCATTGGGCTCCCTGCTCAGCGGGAGGCCTGCTTCTCCCTCTCCCACTTCCCCCTGCTTGTGTTCCCTCTCTCGCTGTGTCTCTCTGTGTCAAATAAATAAATAAAACCTTTTAAAAAAATAAAATAAAATTCTCTGTCTTAATGAGACTTTGCCCCTTCTGTCCCTCTTCTTTTTAAAATTTTTCCCCTTTCAGCAGATATTAATTTAGGGAGGATCCTGTTGTAGATCTTGTGTTTCATGTTTGGATACAAAAGAACAGGCTTTAGATGCAGACTCCACTTGGATCCTCGAGCCCTCCATTCTCATTGCTGAGGAAGTGAAGTCCTCCCGCTAACTGTAGAAAGATTGTGTGACCTCTCAACTCTGGCTCTCCAAAACAAAGGTTTCTCACCTGGAAAGCCAGGGTTCGTATCACTTTAGTCCCATTTATGGGTCTTGAATCCAGGGACTTTTCTATAAAACATGCTGTTTTTGAATTGCAGTGAGTAGAAGGAAGACTGCCCTTTTTTTTGTTAAAAACTAACTCTACTACAACTTGTTAACTATGGTAATGTGTGGGAAGGTCATATTTTGGAGGGACTGAGAAAAGTCGTGCATAGAAAAATGTATCCATTTTGTTATATTTGGGGGGGGAAATCACTTATCAGGATAACTGAATTAGGAGTTTCTCCTCTTTTGAAAAGAAATTCAAAGAAGAAATTTCTGGCCTCTCTCAGGAACCCGATTTCTAGCTTTAGGTAACTCCCTAATCAGGAATTTTTCCTTGCATTGAAATACAGCCCAGTTCCTCACATGTATATGCAGGCAATTTAATGCATGCTTAATTATTATCTTATGTCACAACACCTTGGGGTCGTCATTCACGGGGGACCCAAAAATATATATAAACTGCAGCCCCTACTCGCAAGGAACCCACAATCTGTTTGAGGGCATTCGTTTCTTCCTCTTGTAGCCTCTTTCCAAATAGACAGCAGCTGGTGATTATCTTTTATATATTACCCTTCACAGATTTACCGACCTCACCCTGACAGAGAGAATAATAATTTACCTTCGTGAAAAATAAATATTTTCCTTTTGAAACCATTTGAACTTCCCCCGGATAGATCAAGCTCTCTTGAGGGTAGTCTCCTGCTTCGATTTTCCGCCTCTTTTCCAGAAAGAGGAGCTGATGCACTTATAAGTCTCTCTTCCCTTTTCATCTTTCGAAGGTGTAACACAGTTGTGTTTCTCTACAGAATATGTCTCTTGGCAGGAAAAAAAAAATTCTTAACCTAGGAAGTGTCTTTCTAGATTCTACTTACATAAACCTCACTTGGGTTAACTGTTAACTTTAGGTAGAAGGGGATGGCAGGGGCATACAGCATTCAGTAGTAACAATGGACACTAACTGAAAATATCCAGATATTTTCTAGCTTCTAGAGAGAATTCTAGAGGGAAACTCAGGAACCAGGAGAAAAACTGCAGAAGTGTATCAATGCATATACCCATTCATTAATTCACTTCATAAATAATGAACAATTGAGTTTTTTAAAAGTTTACGTTCTAGTTGAAGGATGGAAATAGATAATAAAGTAAGAATAAGTTGTTGATTTCAGATACTGACAATGCTATACAGATCACAGACAGAGGACTGAGAGGCAGGCATGGGTTAGTGATGGCCTAGGATGCTCAGGGAAGGCCTTCCCTGAGCTGCAATGTGAATGAGGAGTCAGTCATTCTGAGCGCCCTTGTAAAATTCTCATAGTGCTGTTTCACCTCCCCGCCGCCATTAAATGAAAATAAATACCACTGGGGTCTGGAATCTACTCTTTTTGTAATTGTCTGTGCGTGTGTGTGCGTGTGTGTGTGTGTGTGTGTTTGTGTGTTTGTGTGTGCCTTTGTCAAGTGTTCTCTGTAATGTAGTCGTATTTAGCCTGTGACCAGGATTCTGAGACATGGGAGGTTTTTGGCTTGCACTAAGTGGGATAAGTAGTGGTAATTTCAGTATTTTGGGGGCTGGTCCATATGAGTTAAATTAGCAGAGGACCCTCACATGGCAGTAGCCTTTTGGTTTGGATTGTCTCAGGATATGTTGGCAGAGTGCTAAAATATGAGACAATATACAACTTGCCTGAGAACTAAAGCAAAATTTGACTTGTCTTTAATATCTACTATTTTTAGATTTCCATTTTCTGATTAAAAATCAATAGCTTTATTGATTTTTGCTTTATTGAACAGTACCACCTACTATATGCTAAGCATTGTATTAATCATTTTAATGCATTATCTCATTGTAATTCTGTGAAGTAGGTATAGTTATTATCCCTATTGTACAGATGCAGAGACTGATGTTCAATGGGTTAAATGATTTGATTCTATTAAATGATTCTAACACAGGCAGCATATATACTAGTTATATATATACTAATATATATTTGACAGCCTTGATTCAGTACTCAGCACAGATATATATATATATATATTTATCAATTAAAAATAGTGAGGCATAAGATTATTTTAATAGGCAATTCTATACTGATTCACATATTTTTAAATGACAACCAAAAAAAATCTTTCAATAAATAATTTTCTGTTTCAGCCAACCACAGACTGAACACCTAGCCATCTGAATTACAGTGGATTTTTGCCTTCTAGGCACAGTATAGCCTAATAGAGGAGTCAAACCATTTAAACAATTAATAATAATACAAAGATCTGCAGCAGAAGTATGTTCCAGTGCCCTGGGAGCTCAGAAGAGAAGGGATTAATTCTGCCTGGGAAGAGATTTGTTTTTACTAGTTATCGTCTCTCTGAAATCTAATACTCTGGCACTGAAAGACTGGTGTGGGTAGGCAAGTGTTAGAAAAACGGAGCTTTACGTGCCCTGGAAATAGAATTTTCCTTTCTTAGTATAAAATAAGAGGTGACATCTTAAATTACATGGTAAATATACATGAATGAAATCATGTAACAGTAGAATATATTGTCCACACAACTTTTCTTTGGTTATTGTGTTTAACCATTTATAACAGATTCTTTCCAGTTCACAGTTTAAACAAAAATGTTATTTTGATGATAATTTGCATGGCCAGGGCACGTAAAGCGTAGAAAATAAAATGAAATCAGGATAAAACACGAAGAAAAAGATACTTAAAGGCAAAATAAAAATAGGCAGAGAAACAATTGACCCAATTGCTAAAGTTGAGGCCTTAAACGCAGGACAATGTTTTTATAGAATTTGGAATCTGCTGCTCCACCAGCACCAATCCTGGGTGGCAGGAGAAGACAGGGGTAGACGACGGAGACACCGCTTTCTATGGGATGAAAAATCTGATGGACCTTTTTGCGTCAGGTAGGCCTCTCTAATTTCCTAAAATCCTGATTCATTGAAGGACAGGCCCATGGTAGGCACCTATACAAATTTCAAAATCTGATTTTAATTGCATATGTTATTCAGAGAGGAAGATGATAGTGAGGGTGCACACATGTTTCAAAGGTGGAAACTAAAAAGATAAAGGAGAGTTTCCGCATAAAGAGAAAGAGCATGACCAGGAGCAAGGATTAAGAGACGAAGGGGCTATGAGATCAGGTATTTTCATCCCTGGGGTGATTCTTAAGCTACCCTAGTCACCGAGGTTGTTGTTCTTAAAAATGGACTACAGAGTACTAATTTGATTACAGATCACTAGATACAGCGGGGCGGGAGTGAAAAACATGTCTTTAGAACCTCATTAACAGCCTCTGCCACTTTAGCGTCAGCTTTTACCAGCTTTCCCTTCTCTACTTCAAAGGGGGGCAGCATTTTCCCATGTCCTCTTTATTTCTGCTCTATTAAAGAATGTTTTCTCTGTTATTGTTTCTTTCAAATAACTGTTCATATTTTACCTTGTTTTTTTAACCCTTTTCTGATATTGCTTTCCCATATACTCAAAATTTCTCCTCTTAGAGCAGCCTGCCTTCCCCTTTCTAAGAAAGAATACATGTTTTCACTTCCATCACTCAGTAATCAGCCGGCTAGATTCTTAGCTTTTTAAAAACAGCGGTATACTATTATTTAAAAGTAAATGTTTTTATGTTCCTATGAGTCCGAGTGAGCTCTTCAAAAAAATGGACAAATAAAAATCACCCACTGTTATATGCAGAATGATAGATTTGATTAAAGGGATTTAGGGCAGGGCTTCTCAAATTTTAATGTGTTACAGATCACCTGGGGCTCTTGTTAAAAATGCAGATTCTGATTTATCAGATCAAGGGCCTGAGACTCTGCCTTTCTAACATGCTCCCATGCCCATGATGCTGGTTTATGGATCGTCCTTTGAGTAGTAAGGCTTTAGAATCATTTCCCTTAAATATGCCCTTTATCTTATAGACTTTTTCTTTTAAAATTTAGAAATATTCTTTATCTATAAACTACATTACCATATGGCTTTGAAAATAGGATTAATTCAATCTTCTCGATCTCAAAAATACCTTAGCAACTATTTGTAAGACAGTTGTCCTGGGAAGGGAATGTTGTTGATGAGGACATTACCCCTCATGTAGGAGAAATTTGGGAAAGAAACTTACTCTTAGGAGATGTTATGAATATAAATTATTTTTTCTGGAAAGATATTTGGTCTGAAGAAACTAGCCTTTCTTAGAGAAGAAGGGAGTGTTGGTGGTGAAGGTGCTTGGTATTAATTAGTTGGTGGTGGTATGGGTGGTGATGGTGGTTGTGGGCACGTTGGTGAGGGTCATTATAGCAGTGATAATGTAGGAGGAGGTGGTTGTGGTAGCCAAAATGGTGATGGCCATACTCCTAGTGGTTGTAATGGTGGCGGTGAAGATGTGGGTAGAAGTGGCACTGAGAGTGGTGTTATCGGTTTGCACTAACCAGCAAAGCAGCAAAGATCGGTTTGCAATCCTGGTTCAAGCTATAGAACATCTCCGTAGGCTTGACCAATTACTGTTTCTGAGCCTCAGTTTTCTCATTTGAAAAATGGTGATAAATAAAATACTTAGCGGGCGCCTGGGTGGCTCAGTCGGTTGGGCGACCACCTTCGGCTCAGGTCATGATCCTGGAGTCCCGGGATCGAGTCCCGCATCGGGCTCCCTGCTCAGCGGGGAGTCTGCTTCTCCCTCTGACCACCCCCCCTCATGCTCTCTCTATCTCATTGTCTCTCTCAAATAAATAAATAAAAAAAAAAAA
>NC_138380.1:63760941-63813562 GCF_054177405.1 Leptonychotes weddellii | reverse complement strand
CCCGGGATCGAGTCCCACGTCGGGCTCCCTGCTCGGCGGGGAGTCTGCTTCTCCCTCGGACCCTCCCCCCTCTCATGTGCTCTCTTTCTCATTCTCTCTCTCTCAAATAAATAAATAAAATCTTTAAAAAAAATAAAATAAAAAATAAAATACTTAGCTATGAGTATGCTGTGAGGCTTAATCAAAATAAAGCAGGTGACACCTTCAGCAAAGCGTAAGGCATATAGTCCATATTCAATAAACGTGTTGATTATTTACCGGTGGAGTTGCCTAACTCCACATTCATTCTCAACTTGTGACCATCCAACTAGGTTGAATTCAGGCCGTTTTCTTTTTTTTAGTTTATGGGTTTTTTTTTTTTTTCTGTCTTTTTTTTCCTGGACACATCCTTATTTGCTCAAAACGAGAAGTCGTAGATTTGACATTGACCTTTAGATGATAAATGAATAAAGGCAGTTCAATCATTTCCTATTTAAAAATTCCTTTCTATAATTTCAGCCTTTAAGAAATCGACACTTCCAGAATACAATAATGTATCTTTTTATCCAGAAAAGTCAACAGTCCTGTAAAGTGGGAGGTCAGAGTCAGTGTCCTCGTAAATGGATTTGGATTATTTTCCATACATCTTTATTATTTAGCCCAGGAATCCTCTCTCAGTACCATCTTCCTCCTGACCACCACAAGAGTGCTCATGAAACTCATACAAGTTTAATACTGACTTCAGACATACAAAATTCCTTCCTTGAATTAAGTCATAAAAAAATCCAAATTTTCTGGCCAGACATTTAAGATCTTCCCAAGTTTATCTTCACTACTTCTGTTGCTAATCATTGTCCACTTCTCACACTATCCTGACATGTTTTGGCCAAACTAGGCTATTCATCCATTAGTAGTAATAGCTTCAGTTACCCACCATGTGTCAGATACTGGGTTTAGCATTCTACATGCTCATATTTGATCTTCATTTTAACCCTACAAGGTACATGCTGTTATCCTTAATTAACAGATAATTAAAGCTTAGAGTACTGACGCAAATTTATTACTGACACAAAATGAATAAATATTCCAACTCCTGTATTCAGGTCCAAGGGTGTACTCTTTCTGGGATCACATGCTGCCTCCCTAGAGCCCTCTTGCCCGCCTACTTCTCTGCCTTTGCAACATGCTGAGTTTCCATTCTAGAAAGTACTCCTTTTTTCATTACTACTTATAGAATCCTAAAAATCTTTCGAGGCTTCACTCAGATGGTACTGACTGGAGAGTGTCTGGATTTGAATCCTAGTCATGTCACTTTAAGCGGTTTATCTTTTTGAGCTTCAGCTCCTCAGCAGAAAAATGAGACTGATAATAACTGCATTTGTATTTTAAGGTTAATATGAGAGGATTAAACATATATATGCCCTTATTCTATATATCACGTGCGCGTACACACACACACACGCTATCTTTATATATATCTGTAGCTATGAAGAAATTAGATCAGTTCTTACATGAAATACTGTATCAGGGTTTGTTATAAAAGCAGAAGTTACCTTAGAGATCATCTGGGAAAATCCTCCTAATTGGAAAAATGATGAATCTGAAACTCAGAAAGGGTTTGTAACCCTGTCCTGGGTCACAGAGTTGCTGGGACAGCCAACTCTCGAATTCATAATTTGCATTTCTGTTACCAGAATGTTTCTTTATTTTACACTGGAATACTCTGCCGCATAAAACCTTTCTTAATTTGCCCCTGAACTTCATTGTGCTGTGTTCTTCTCTTATGAGGAACATTGCATTGTAACTATTTGGGTATATGTCTTATCCTTCTAACTCAATTGTGATGTTCTTGGGTGCAGGGAGACTTTCCCATTTATCTTTGTTTCCCACACAGCACTGATGCTCAGTGTGCACTTACATAGCATTTCAGGAATTGATTGAAAATCTGCTATTACAGTGATAGGAACTGATTATTCATCTGCTAGAAATTGAAATCCACGTGCTTTCACATCAATTTTCAGTCCTCCCGGCAGCTCTGAGTGATGGGTACAATTTCACAGAGCAGGAAACTGAGGTTCAAAGGCTCAGAGAAGAGAAGATTGGACAGTTAATTGCACAGGTGTTTTAAAACTAACCGAAGCGAAATTGAACATTGGGTCATTTGCTCTCCAGGGGAGATACGTCTTTGTTGTCTTCTTTTAATGCGGATAAATGAGAACTGTTGATCTATTATTTGTTCTTAATTGCTGTGCCACGTTGATTTTCCTCATATTTTTCATTCTACGTGTTTTCTTTATTTAATCGAATTTTTCAGGAACTTGAATTATACATTTTTTTCTGTTTTCAAAAGTAATAAATGTTTGTTGTAGAATACTTAGAAAATCAAAAGGAAGAAATAAATCACCTATAACTTCACCAGTCAGAGATAAGCAACATTAACATTCTGGCTCTTTTCTCCCCAGTAGTTTTTCCATGTTTGAAATATTAATTGTATCTGCTTATCTTTCTCTTATTTTAAATTACATTTAAATTGGGATTGTAATTCTCTTTACAACTTACCTCCTCCAGTCATCGTCTAGGATCTGATGAGTAAAAGTGTTTTATATAAAAATAGGAATGAAGTGAATTCCTCCAAGCCCAGGGTGTTATATTTAGGGTGACATGTGATAGGAAGTTCAAAGTACAGATTACATGGTTTTTGTGCATTGGGGTAACTCTTTTCAGGTTTTGCCCAGTCTGGAATCTGTTTTTTTCCAGCTCCAACTGTGGCAGCCTAGGTAACAACATCAACTGCCATTATAGTGTAGAAACAACACTTAACATAGCTAAAGGAAGTTTGTTGTTCAGGGTAATAGGCTCAAGCATTTAGAAAAAGCACACTGAAATTTTTACCATTTGAGTCTACTATCAGTATTAGTATTAATCAGAATTAGGGAAATAAAAGGGCTAAAGTGTCCATATAGCATTTGAGTTCTATGCTTTTGAACAGTTGTGGAGAGGAGATTGATAACTTCTTTTTACATTTTGTGTAATTTCCTAAAGTAAGTAAGTATGATCAAGCCCTAGGCCGGTTCCATGGTGAAGAGAAGTGAACAATGCAGAATCTGGATGTGTAGGGAGGAGACTCTGTTAGACAGGAGTATTGATGTTGGGTGGACCTGAGGAGGCCTATTGCCTACTGAGTAGGCCTGAAAGTTAGATCAGTGGGAATTAGGTATGGCTGCATGAACCTCAAATTACTATGATTAATAATATTAAAGTTTATTTCTCTCATCAAAAGGTATATTGAGGTGGGCACCTGAAGGATAACATGGCTAATAGGATCTGTTCCTATCAAGTTCCCAAGGACCTTCCAGTTTGTTGCTCTCTCATTCCTAGGGTGAGGCTCATGTCCTCTTGAGCTAAGATAGAGTTCCAGTGATTGCAACCACATTTCAAGCAGCAGGATACAGGGGGCATAGGAAAAAGTATCAAAGGGTATATGCCAGCTTTCTTTCAAGGGAAATTCACAGATGCTGTCATGTGACTCTTGTACTGAGAGCTTATTGGGTACAACTTAGTCATATGGCCACAAATTACAAAGAAGTATGGGAAAATCATACGGGGAAATCACTCTTTATTCCAGACCACCATGGACTAAAAATTGTATCACTATAAAAGAAGGGGAGAATGGATATTGGAGGCAATTTTTATCTCTTTTGGAGAAGTTATTACAAGAACAACAGTGAAAATTACTTGCAGCTTATTCTAAATATAATTGTGTTTTAGGTAACTTTAATAAAATTAAATGGTTCAATCTAGACTGTCTAGTGCAGGGGTCAGCAAACAATAGGCTGTGGGTCAAATCTGGTCTGCCATCTGTTTTTGTAAATAAATTTATATGGGAATACAGCCATGCTCATTCATTTGTCTATTGTCCATGGCTGCTTTTGCACTACAAAAGCAGAGTTGAGCAGTTGCAACAAAGACCTGAAATATTTACTGACTTGCCTGTTTACCCAAAAAGTTTGCCAGTTCCTGCTCTAGACTCTAGCATATGGATTCGCAAATTTAAATGAATCCATTCTTTCTTGTAATCGTCAAGTTCCTAGTTAAAAGAAGCCCTTTATATTTTTATTACGTAAGGTACCATCCATAAATTAGATATACCACTATTTAGTGTATTTCCACTTAGATGAGAGAGAGGGAGAAAGGATGGGGAGTGGGAGTTAGGATATCAAACAGTTTGATTTCTTAAACAAATCTGAAGTAAATTGTGACAAAATATTAACACCTGTCAAATCTAGATGATGGTTATATAAAAGGCTAAGTTATTTTCTGTATTTCTCTGTTATGTTTAAAATATTCTATAATTACATAATACAAACTGTTTAAAAAAGAAAAAAAAAATCACAGCCCTCTTAAGAAAAGGAGAACCTGTAATCGACTTTCAATGCCATTCCAATTTGGATGTCCAGAGGAAGCCACTTACAGAATGGTGCACAAGCAGATTGACTCCTACTGGAGTGTGATATTTTTGTGATTGAAGCTCCAGAATCATATCAGCAGTTCCAGAGACTCTGCACATCTGTAAGATGTGTCTGCCTCTGCTTGTGGACTCCAAAAATAGCACCTACATCCAAAAACAGAGAGGAAGGCAAATTTTTCCTAGAAAAGGAACACACTGTGTTGGAATTAGTATATTTCTGAGATGGGAATGTCTGAAGTAACAAGGGCTCTGCATTTTTTTGTTGTTAGGATAAAATCCAGGTCATTTACTCATAGTAGGATGAATTATTTAGGAGGACCAAAACCCATGCTATAGACTTTTAATATTTATGTGTGTGTGTTTTTTTAAAGGTACTTCTATAAGCATGTGGATACATAAAGGAAGAAAATAACAATTCTCTAAATTATTTAAGATTTACCCCTTTAGAGGCAGTAGGTCTCATTGTTTCCTTGGGAGAGCCTTCCTATATTAAAGAAGTGGTGTTGCCATGTATTTAAGAAGAGAGAGGAATTTGAAAACTTCTACTATTAAAATTGTATCCAGTCAGCCTTTAACACATATACATACACATAGAAAAGCTGCTTATCTGCCAAAATTGGATAGCTTTACCAAATGCAAGTTTAATTAACTGGAAAAGAGAGTTAAATTTTAATAAATAATTAGGGTGATTATTAAGCACTGTGGTGAACTTAAAATGTGCTCTGTAAGTGCAATAATAGTACGAGTATCTCCCAGGTTTGAGTCCCTGCTCATTTCAAGTCATTACCTTTTGAGAGTACGACTAAAGTCATGGATAACTTTTTTTTCAGAGAGAGGGGAAAATGTATAAAACAAAAAACGACCTTTATTTGGGTATCATGGCAGTATATTTTATATCAATTTGGAAAAACCAAATACCTACTATGTACAAGATAGGGAGTTATATGTTAAGGATATAAAAATGAATAAAATAAGGTCTCTGCTCTCAAAGAGCTCACAGCCCAGTGGTGGAAAGGGAAGTAAAAAGTTATGCACTACACAGGATGTAAGTGTCTTAATAGATGTGTTTACTAAATGCGTTAAGAGCACAAAGAAGAGAGAACAATTCATTCTGACAGGGAAGCACAAAGAAGGTGCCACAGATGTATGTATACAGGCAATATGAACAGCAGAGAAGGGACGTAAAGGCATCTCAGGCAGAGGAAAGAGCACCAGGCAAGTCGTAAAGGCCTCAAGTGCATTATCTTTTTTGAGGAAACATGAATTGCTTCATGTCATCACAGCATAAGGTCATGGGAAATAAGTGACAGTAGGTAAAAATATAACAGTGGTAAGGGATGGATTGTCATTGAAGGCTTTTTAAGGAGGTTAAATATGAGTTTTAGAAAATAAATTGTCTTCACTTGAAGGGGAAAAAGACAGGAAGGATGGAGACCAGTTATAAGGATGTCCAGGGGTCCAAGAGATTGGGGCAATGGTGGGTAATTTAGATCATTAGCAATGACAATGAAAAGGAGGAACCTTGCAGGGGGAAGTCCATCTGGGGATGAGAGAGACAGTAGGTAGAAATTGATAGTAAAGGTGATGACATTAACCAAGGTAGAGAGTATGTAAGTTGGGAGTAGGGTGGGGGGAGAAGTTACTTTCCATTTTTAACGTCTTTGGGTTACTGATGCCTATTTGACATTCACGTGAAGATAATGGTGTTCAGGTCTAGAATTTAGGGCAGGAGTGATGCCTGGAGATAGACATTTGAGACTCATTTGTAAGCAAGTGATGATTTGAGGTTGTGGGGTTAGACAAATTACTCTGTAATAAAGCATAAAGCAAGATAAAATGAAGATACAAGTGATACTTTCTGATTAGTGTGACACTTTCAATGGATCTGTTTCTTTTTGCCAAGAAACTTGCTATTTGGAGTTCCCTTCTCCATTTCCTGACAGAAATTGAGTCTGATTATCTTTATCTGATCTCTCATTAATTATGTTTTCATTCTCCCAATTAACAAGAAGACTTTAAAACTATGCCTGCTGTCCCACTTAGTATTGTCCACAGCCCTTTCTTACCTTCTCTCTTTCCTTCTGGAAGTACCATGTTGTGTGATCAAAACCTCTTGATGTATTTTTTCAGTCTGGAATTATGCAGTCAGGTGAGGAACCCCACACAGATGATAAAACAGAAAAATTATAGCCAAATTATAGCAAAATTTTGGGAAGAGATTTTAGCAAGCATATTCATGACTTTTTCACAATCTGGTATTTCTTTTATTATTAATCACATGTATAGTAAATTATCATAAGATTTATATTTAAGATTCATATTACCTTTAGAAATGGCACATTTTCTTCAACAAAATAATAGAAAAGTATAAAAAAAGAAAAGTATAGATACTTCAGTGCATAATGGAGATTAAAATGAATTCCTGCATTTCTGTTTTATTTAAGCATTTCCCTTTTATCCTAAGAATGGTAATTATGTATGGAGATAGTCCAAACACTTTGTTGTCTTTGTTCCTTATGCTCTGTGTGTGCAATACTGGAAATGTAGAAGAAATTCAAGACAGTGTTTATCTATTATTTCCTAACTTTGACTCATTCCTCCTAGATCAGCTTTCAAACAATTACTATATTCATCTTCATGGACCAAACTCAGCTATAAATTCCATTTATAAATTTTAATTACTTGAATCATCTACTTATCGCTATTTACTTCTGTTTTAACGTGAGATTACCTAACATTTGACAATAACTAAGTCAATGATGGTTTAATCTAATTAGTCCTATATTGGTTAGAATCAGATTTGGTCATATAAAATGGAAAACCTAAAGTAATAGGAGCTTAACACACAAGAAAGTCCTAGTTCACTCACAGTGGTGGTGGTTAGAGGCAGGCAGCCCCTGGCGTGTGATGACTCCAGGATTATTAAGGATCTAATCTCCCTCTATCTTGCCGCTCTGTCATCCTTAAGAGTCTTCAGAGGCAACCTACAGTTTCTCAGGAGTCTCACACAGGTCTTCTGCTCACTTCTCATTGACTTGAGCTATATCTTTTCACAAGAAAATGTGCAACATGTCACCTTTTAGCTAGTAACATCATCACCCAAATAAAATTGGGTTCTTTTTGCTAAGGGTGAATGGAAAGAACAGATTTGAAGGAAGACAATTAGCAATGCTTTCACAGTCAATATATCAGCACACTGTTACATTAATAGAAAATATAAGAAAATCACTAAGTTAATTTCCAAGCCAATGATGGGAATTTATAGTATCCGGTTCTCCAAATTAGTGTTTTCAGAAAATAATTCAGTTTTGGGGCGCCTGGGTGGCTCAGTTGGTTAAGGAACTGCCTTCGGCTCAGGTCATGATCCTGGAGTCCCTGGATCGAGTCCCGCATCGGGCTCCCTGCCCGGCAGGGAGTCTGCTTCTCCCTCTGACCCTCCCCCGTCTCATATGCTCTCTCTCATTCTCTCTCTCTCAAATAAATAAATAAAATCTTTAAAAAAAAAAAAAAGAAAATAATTCAGTTTACAAAATAATGTAGGTTCTTGTTTCCCAATGGCAGAAACTCAGTGCAGTATAATCTGTAAGATTACTTAATTCAGAAAAAAAGGCATTGATTGTAGTATGGCAAGAATATAGTATGGCAAGAAATCCCTAACTCTTTGGGAAGTGCCATCAAGAAAAAGAATTCCTCTTTCAAATCCCACTATCCACTTATAAAACCCATTGCCAAACTTGTCTACCTTCT
The DNA here is from genome assembly GCF_054177405.1 of Leptonychotes weddellii. Lineage (NCBI taxonomy): Eukaryota > Metazoa > Chordata > Mammalia > Carnivora > Phocidae > Leptonychotes > Leptonychotes weddellii. The sequence continues at coordinate 63,805,368 of NC_138380.1, read as the reverse complement.
AATTGAATACCCCACCCTCTCTCACACAAACCCTGCCCCCACATTTTCAATAACCAGTGCTTGACCCAGGTCTGTTGACTTCCATGACAACTTCTGCCTTTGTCCTCTGGATTTTCATCATCTATTTTCTGATCTACTTTCAACAATTTTTGGTATCTTTGATTCTAAGGTTCTCAGTCTCCACTCCACTTTGGTCTGTGTTCATCTAAATGCATCTTTAGAATTTGCATTTTCCTGGAAACACCACATCTTAAGATTTAGAATTATGCAACTCAAGGTCCACATCTTATCATTTTACTCTTGTGATTATAGGTAAGTAGATCAATTTCTCTCAGCATACATTTCCTCATTCTGGAAAACAATGATGAACAACTTCACCTCACTGAATTGCGGAGAGAATTAACCAAGACACCCCCAGGATACTGTAGCTGTCCAATATCCTTCCCATCCCAATCATCTCTGTGGTAGTCATCAGAGCAAGTACAATGTCTTATGTAATGACCCTCTAGGAGATTTTCTGGTAACAGAATAGGCTGTTCATAAATGACTGCTGTAGAAGGGGAAACACCTATCTTCACATACCCCACAGAACATGCACCTGCTAGTACCCAGAGGCATATCGGGGTTAGTCGATCTTAAGAGATCATGGTTCAAATCTTGGTCCTGCAACTTGCAGTCTGTTTGACCTTAGGCAAATCGTTATTTCTACATGAATCTCAACTGGAATAATAACACTTGACTTCACTTTTTCTGGGAGGAGATATAGACAGAAATCATTTTATATTTTACTATGGTGATGTAGTACTCTGAAAAAGCATTCTGAAAAAAAAAATCTAGTACTCTTTGACCAATAGAAATATTATTTATCTTCGACTATTTTTTTAAACTTTCTATACTCAGTCAATGATGATGATGATGATCTGCCAGACACTGTGCCCAGAACTCAGCATTATTTCAATTAATTCTCAATACCCCTATAAGAAATTTACTATTAATATCCCTATGCTACATATGAGGAAACCAGGGCTTGGAAAGTTTAAGATCCTGCCCCAAGCAACATCTGAGCAGTGTTGGGAGACGGGATTGAAATTTAGGCACTCTGACTCCAGAGTTTGCACTATTAGCCATCACATTATAATGCCTTCCAGTTGATTCTATCTCTTAAATATCTCAAATATTTACCCTCCTCTCCACTTCTACTGCCACTACCTTAGTTCAAGGCCTTATTTTTTTTTCTCACCTGGGACACGATAGTCTTAACTTGTCTATTTCCCCAGTTTTCTCTGTCCTCCATATCTCTGTTGGAGCTGTCTTCTTGAAATACATATCTGAACATGCTATTTCACTGCTCAAAAACCTTCTATGAATCATTACATGTTAAAAAAAAATAGAGTCCAAACTCTTCAGCTTGACATACAAATCACTCTGGTTTGGAATTTTCTAGTTTGAGTTCTCATAAAATTTTTCTATCTAGTGTACTATTCATCGTTGCCTTACTTTGAAGCCTGCGTTAGAGCCATGCTAGTCTACTTAGATGGTCTAGATAACACCCCCTATTCCACTTTTGTGCTCTTGCTCAAGCTTTTATCCCCACTTGGAATTTGGTTATTTCACTGTTGCTTCTCAAAGTCCTTGTCTTAATTTGTGCCCCCCCCACCCCCCTGCCAAAGCAGAACTTGAGACAAGGACTTGGGTATAGGTGGTTCATCTGGGAGATAATCCTGAGGAACAAGAGTAAGGCAGCTGGGACAGGAAGATGTGTAAGCAAAAAAGCCAATATAAGGACACTTCATCATTTTGGGGGGATATATGTATAAATAGTTCTATTATAAATTGAATAGCTAATGCTTCCAAATGTTCTTAATTGCGAGAAAGCCACTAAATGTTTCTTGCATCCTTTTACATTACATTTGCCCAAGAACCCTAGGATTTACTTAATTCTAATAGCATGAAATTTTAATCCTATATCCAAATGCCAGACTGAGAGACAACTGGAAGTTTGAGTCTACTCTTGTTCTTGCTTCTTGTTGTACCTAGTGACACTGTACATGATAGGTCACATACAAGACCTAGAATGCTAGTTCCACTCTGTAGAGATGCCCTTGCCAGCCCTGTGGTGACCACAGGACCAAGAGGTTCTGATTTAGAATAACTGCATGCTCAACAATTTCTTTCCCAAAGCAAGCTGGCTCGGTCCCAAAGGGCTTCCAGCTCCAAACTCATTTTGCTATAACCAGCCCTGGCCTGTTTCCTGTGAACCCAAAGGTTCCATGTTGACAGTCCAAACTGCCCTTTCCCACTTGGTTCACTTCTTTTGGGGATCTTCAGAATCCATTTCTGCCAGTGGACCTCAGAGAGGGCAACTCGGTCTGTTCTGCCAATTTTCCTTAATTTGAGTCTTGGAGAGCAGAGGTTAGGTTCTCAAATTCTTCTTTCCCAAAGGGTGTTTTATTTCTTATGCTTATTGTCTATTCTTCCCACTTGGTGAGTTTGCATACTGGGGATGTCAGAAAAAACAGCCCAAATTGAGTCAAAAAAGGGTTATTTTACATCCTTCCCACACAAACTTGCCTTGCAAATATATGTTTAACTCTTACCTCTTATTTGCATTAACAAAGAAGGCTTATTCTAGTGGCTTCTTTCTGAACCAAGATCTTATCAGTGCTGCCTCTATGATTAGACATGTCCTCTACTGGCTTGATATTTATGCCTTAATCGACACATAAATACATTGGCAATATTATAGTTTTCTACAATATTTTTATAGTGAAATGAAATTGGAAGATAAATATAAAGATTGTAATTTATACAGAATTGTTGAGCTTTAATCATAAATAAAATACTTAACAATATTATCATAAACTATTTGATACCAAGTTAGAACATGCATTTTATCTATTTATTTATCTATCTATTTATTTATTTATTTATTTAGAGAGGGAGACAGAGAGAGGGCAGGGAGGGGCAGAGGGAGAGGGAGAGATTCTTTTTTTTTTTAAAGATTTTATTTTATTTATTTGACAGAGAGAGAGATAGAGCAGGAACACAAGCAGGGGGAGTGGGAGAGGGAGAAGCAGGCTTCCCGCCGAGCAGGGAGCCCGATGTGGGACTCGATCCCAGGACCCTGGGATCATGACCTGAGCTGAAGGCAGACGCTTAACAACTGAGCCACCCAGGTGCCCGAGGGAGAGAATCTTAAGCAGGCTCCATGAGAGCCCCGAGGCAGGGCTTGAGCTCACAACTCTGAGATTATGACCTGAGCCGAAATCAAGTCAGACGCTTAATCGACTGAGCCACACAGACGCCCCTAGAGCATGCAGGTGGACACTTGAATAGGTTATAATATACTGGCCATCCTCTGACTGAGCGATGATGGGTCTCTGACAACATATCCAGAATGCCAGAATAATACCCCAACTCTGTCTCTTGCAGATTCAGTTTTATCTGGGCATGTTCTGAGGGTTGATTAGTGGACCTGCCAGGGGCTATTTCCATGAGGTACCAAGGAGCCTGGTTCCTGAGAAAACCAGTACCCATTCTGGGGGCTGACAGCCAGCCCTGCTCCACTTTCCCTGGTTGTCATAAGGCCTGGGGAAGAAATATCTTCATGACATGAAGAGAGCACACTCTCATTTTGTCATGGTGAGGTGATACTCAGATTGTCTAGCTAGCTCCCTCAGGCTCAATGCCAGAGTTCTAAAGCAAGAAGGAAATAATACAGAGTCAAACAGCAGATGTCGCTGATATTCCTGCTCAGAGCTGAGGGCTCAGAGCAATGTTATCTTGTGGATTCAATACCAGAACAGTTGATGTGGACAGGAAAACCATCTGTTCAATGATGAAGGCAAGGGAAGAGCATTTTACAATGGCTTCACTGGACAACAATGATGGGTACACAGAGTATAGATTTTCTCTTGGACGCTGGGAACTATTAGTCAGGACAATGACCACAGTGACCTGAGACTGTGTTTTGAATGTGGAAGAAGGTGGCAGTTTTGACTTACACAAAGAATATCTACTGGATACCCAGCTTTGAGTCAGAGAGAAAGGATGGGAGTTCCTATAAGCCATGATGTTAGAGTAAGAGAGGGAGAGACAGACAGATGAATATTATATTACCAGGCTGGTAGCCAGGAAAAGACTTAGTAAATAAGTATTCTTCATTTTTCTCCTTTGAAATCACTAGGTCTTAAGTATTCTCATGAGTGAAATCTAACTGTATTTAATAGTACTTCAGTATTTTCAGGGTTCTTTCCTGTTCGAGATACTACAGTGAGGTGGTTAGGAATGGACATTCTGGGTTCAGCCTACCTAGATTTGCCTCCTGACTCTTGGTGTGATCATCACTAACACATTTAAATTCTTTTTTTTTTTTTGAAAATAATTTTTTTTTAAAGATTTTATTTATTTATTTGACAGAGACACAGCGAGAGAGGGAACACAAGCAGGGGGAGTGGGAGAGGGAGAAGCAGGCTCCACGCAGAGCAGGGAGCCCGATGTGGGACTCGGTCCCAGGACCCTGGGATCATGACCTGAGCAGAAGGCAGTCGCTTAACCGACTGAGCCACCCAGGCGCCCCACATTTAAATTCTTTAAGCCTTGGTTTCCTTATCTGTAAAACAGGAATGATAATAGTGCTACCCTGACAGTCATTTTTAATGAAAATTAGATGAGATAATCATGTAATGAGTTTGGCATATACCAGACGCTCAAAGCATACTTTTAATATATAATATTCACTTTAGACTGACTAGAGTTTTGCTTTTTTAAAAGTTCTTTTCACACCAAACAGAAGATTTTGTTAAGCTGTCATGACAGTGATAACTTTTGGGTCTTTTTTTATTCTTCTTTCTCCAAGTGGTTAAATTATTTCACAGCTTATCAGCTGTAATCCAATTCTACAGTTCATACTCAGGCAAAACTGCCTCCGCAAATAATGGGAGTTGGGTACAGAAACTACAAAATTGGGACAAAGGATGTTAAATTGCTATTTCCAATGTACCTTACTTTAAACTTGACACTGTCTGCTATTACAGTGCCCAATTCCTGCTTGAATAATTCTGTATTTCCTCACATTTTACAGAGCATTAGCCTATTTGACAACCAGATTGTCTAGGCTGATGACACTGTTTCTGTTTTTTAACTTGATATCCCAATTAATGCAAACAGTTACACACTTCATTTAGTTGTATATGAATTTTAAAAAACCTGGTCACTTAGAACCAACTAACATCTGAACCCTGCTTCTGCCTCTTTCCTTGAAAGTCCCAAAGATATATATGTGCAGAAAGAAGACAAGGTGATATTTCGTTCTTGGCTAGGGTTTTTGCTTTAGAACCCAATGTAAAGCTGTAATAGGTAGCTTGAGCTTCACAGAAAAGCTCTTTTCCTTATGCATGGTAGGCTACTTCCTCTCAAGATCCCCATTGGAATCTAGCATCTTCCCACTGATGGCAACACCTGTGCTTATATTTAAGAAAAAGCAGAGAAGCTCAGAGAGAGAGCAAGAGAGAGAGCAAGAGTGTGAGAGCATGAGCGAACGAGAGATTAGAGATTGATATTTGCTTCCATTGCCTAGAATGGAGCTGTGCCAAGAAGTCCACTCTAGGTGTTCTCCTGGTGGAACAAGAGGCCAACTCCAGTTTGCAGGAAGAACAGAGGGAGGAGAGAGAAAGAGATAACTAGAGTGTGTTTATTTGTTTTTTGAAGGAAATTAAGTTCTGGGATTCTCTCAAACTTGGGGATAGAAGAGAAAGAGTAGTAAGAAAAACAGTGTGTGGCCCTGTTCTGTGGCAGTAACCTCAAGACTGTCACCATCTAGGCTTCATAGGAATTATCTAAATGGGGCCACCCCTCTCTGTGCCAGATTTGTTAACCAGTATTTCCTCCCCCCCAAAATTCAGTGTAGTACATGAAGTTTCTTGGTGGAAGAGTACTTTTTACCAGTGTTTGATTCATCGTTGAGACTTAGTAAGGAAAAGGGGGGTTGAGGAAGAGTTTCTTTCTCTATAAGCCAAAAATGCTGCCTGTCTATTTGTTCTGTTAATTCCTGGGGTTAAAGATTAAGTCTATGATTAGCTAAGGGTGAGGCTGTCTCTCATGGGGGATGATGTCAACCAACATCAGTAAGTCCTACCTTCATCATGGAGTTATTTTCTTGAGCACTTTCAAGTACTTTATTTTGTGCATCCAGGATTAATGATAGAGGCAGTTCAACTCCTCTGTACTCTATTGTTGTATAACAAATTATCCCCAAATTTACCAGCTTTAAAACAACAAACATTTATTATCTCACACGGTTTCTGGGAGATAGCAATCTGGAAATGTCTAAGCTGGAGGGTTTGGGTTCAGAGTTTCTTACAAGGTTGCACTCAATCTTATCAGGTGGCATGACAGTCATTTGAAGGCTTGGCTGGAGTTGGAATATCCACTTCCATAATGGCATCCTCACATAGCTGTTAGTGGTAGGCCCAGTATCTCACCACATGGACCTTTCTATAGAGCTCCTTGAGAGTTCTTATGACATGGCAGCTGCTTCCTCCAGAGTGTGTGATCCAAGAGTAGAAAACCAAAATGTCTTTTATGTCCTAATCTTGCACAGCATAAACCATCACTTCTGCCATACATTATTCATCAGAAGTGAGTCACTAAATCCAGCCCAGACTAAAGAGGAGGGAAATAAAATTCTGCCACTTGAAGGAAGGGCTATCAAAGAATTTGTGGACATATTCTAAACTACCACATCCTCAAATCTTTTGTAATCCTTTCAGAAGTTTCTGCAATCAGTCAAGATAAAACATTAGGTCAACTCTAAGGTGACATCAAATCAGGAATTTGTCATCTTTTCTCTTTCCTATTTTGAATAATTCTCCTTGCTGTCTGGTCACACTCACCAGACAGTGGTATACATTGTGATACAGATATATAGGCCAAATAATGCAATCAAACTTCTTTAATTATTAAGAAAATGCTTATTTCCACAGGGAAGGACAAATTAACTTTCTTATTTTTTTCTGCTAAGGAGAAATTTGCTCACAAATGGATCCCTCTTTTCCTCACAATGGAATGATAATTCAAAGTTTTACTCTTTAACATTTCTTCTTATTCTATTTGGCCCTACCTAAAAAGAGTCTTGCTCAAGTGAATGAGTGTGTGTGTGTGTGTGTGTGTTTAGCTCATGTCATTTTGCACAAAACTATACTGGGTTCTTTGCTATCACTGAAGAGGGATTTTTCCCACCACAACTATGATAACTATCTTGTTATTTTAATGCCCCCCAATGAGTCATGCCTCTAACCATTCATGCCCTTGTGTCTTCTTTTCCATATTGACTCTGGAGTTGTCCTCATGACTTACTTTGTTCCATTAAACACCAGCATATGTGGTGCAAGCAGAGGCTTGATGAGCATTTGTGCATTGGGCCATCACATCTTGAAATCTAGCCACTGGGTAAGGAAGTCTGAATTAGCCATATGAAGAGGCCATGTGGGAAAGAACTGAAGCGCCTCTGCTGAAAGCCCAAGCCAACAGCTATACATGAGAGTGAGGCCATCCAGGACCAGCCAGAGTCTGGCCCAGCTGCCAACTGACCATGGACACATGAATGAGCCCAGCTGCCACCACATGGAATAGAAACAAGCTATCCCAGATAGCCTGCCTAAATTCCCAAACCAGAATCATGAGCAAATAAAAGTTGTTTGGGATTGTTGTACAGCAATAGTTAACTAACATGACCAGTTTCTCATATAGTCTAACTTTTTTAGGTTCCCAAATGTCAACACAACCCAGGACGATAGCATTGATTTAACTATAAATATTCCCAGAAGCCAACAAGACCCCAAAATCTAAAAGTAGTAACTTATACTTTAAGTTACTGATTCTCTTATACAATAATAATCCCCAAGCAAAGGAATCTCCCCAAATTAGTACATATTAAAATCTAGGTCCAGACTGAAGTTGATAGCTAAAAGAGCATTAGCATCATTTTAAGAAATAAAGTAGACAGCAAAAATATGTAGAAAATATACAGAGAGTCCCTCAGCTTCAGCTTTTCCAGCTGTCAATCTTCCAGATGTTGAGATTTGAGAGAAATCTCATAATAAGAGGTTAAGTGTACTATTGTCTGCCCTTCCCTACAATCTTTTGGAAGCCTGAAGAAGTTTGTCAAGTCTCTGTTGCCAAAAATCTGTGCTCCTACATACTTCCCTCAGGAGACTGGTTCCTCAGGGCCAAATGAAAAGCAATATATCCTCTGCCTCATGTTGAAACCCTACTCCTTCACATCTCCTGAATTCCAATCTTCTCATTTCCTGAACTCATCTCAACTCTCTTGGACTATGAATGAATTTCCAACTTTAGCAGATACTAGGTGCTCAATTAGTATTTGTTGAATGAATAAAAAAACATTTTTATTAGAATACAATATTCTTTTTCTACTACATCTTCTTTTCTAACTGGAACACAACCTGACTTCCCATATGGAAATATGAAAGTTCATAGTACTAATTTTTTTTTAATCAACAAATAGGGAAAACAAAAACAAAATAAGCCAGGTTAGCAAAATCCTGAACACCGATGAATGCCCGTGTCCCTCATTTGGATTGAAGCTGCCCTGACCCTAGAAACAAAGTCCAGCCTTCAGTACCCACTGATGATTTAGCATGAGTTCTGCTGACTCCTTTTGGGATTTGGGCTACAAGAACAAGAGCTTCCCCTTTGGTCTGAGGCTTAAGAATAAGTCCTCTGTATTCCTCCTAAGCAAATCTTAGTTCTGGCCATGGCCAGATGCCTGTTCCCTCCAAGTGACTCTCAATCACAAGTTTTTAAATGGTCTAACACCTTAAAATCCCAGAATTTTCTGGATCCCCAAGGCTATTAATATTAGAAAAGTGCACTTGCATTTTGAAATTTAAAAAGAAGCCACTTCTGGTATAGGAATCTGTCTACATTGTAACTTGTTCTCCAAAAGTCCATTCCTAGGCATGTTCTTGCTGGCTTACTGAAACAATGCCAGATGCATAATTTTTGGGCTCAGTGCTAAACGTAGTATTAGGCCAAACACCCCTAGTCCCCCATGAGCTCCCAAAAGAAATCCAAGCACAAAGGAGACAAAGTAGGCAATAGGCAAAATAGATAGTTTATAATAACTAGGGTTTTGTCTCAAAATCCAAGAGTTCTAGGCTGCTCTGTGTGAAGGAGTCCTTTTTCTTAACCCCATGAACCCAAATAGCTTCAAGCCAAAGGAGGCTATGCGTCCTGATTTGCTCAATTCCTCCATCTTCCCAGAATCTGCCACTCCAATGCATTGAAATGCCGTTCTTAGCCCCAAGGAAAGACAAGCCAGTAAAGGTAGGATTTTAGATTTTACTCTAATACCTACTGATTTGGATTTGCTTAGACTTCAAACAGGTCTTCTTAGAGGTCACATGGAAATGCCTGAACAGAGCTCCTTGGTCATGGATCATTTATGGCAAATGGCACATGTATATTAATGTTTCCTGTCCATTCAATGGGTGCCTTTTTATGATACTAATAAACAATATGGCTTATATAGTCTAAGAAAATGAGCAAAGCCTCTCTAATTTAAGCAAACTACTTTAACAGGTAGCAAACTTAGATATTCTACCAAGCTTATATCATAAATATTTGTTAATGATTAAAGATAAAGGTTTGTAGTTGGGAGATTTTTAATTTTAATTTTTGGTCTGGCATTCAAAGATTAATAATACAGACCTATAGTATTTGGAACTAAGTCACACATGACTTGAAATGTCTTTGTGAGAAATGATGTAGGGACTCTTTTAAGACTAAAGTAATTAAGTTTGTTTTCAATATCCAGTTAACGCTAAGACTCTCAGTATTACTATTGAGAAGATTTAACTTCAGCAATATTAGAATTGCCAAGGATATCTTTAAAGATTTCTCATTTTACATTAAAAAGTAATAGTCACACACACACACACCATAGAATATATATATTTAAAGTATAAATTCACATCAAATACATATTTTTCTTATCCAGATTAATTCCAGTATTATTACAGTAACAAGTAGCTTTCACTCAAATGTATAATAAAAATTTGGTTGTGAAAGGATATAAGATAAATCTCAAGTTACTTGTTGAATAAGTGATTATTTAAAATGTGCTTAGTAGGGCGCCTGGGTGGCTCAGTTGGTTAAGCGACTGCCTTCGGCTCAGGTCATGATCCTGGAGTCCCGGGATCGAGTCCCACATCGGGCTCCCTGCTCGGCAGGGAGTCTGCTTCTCCCTCTGACACTCCTCCCTCTCATGCTCTCTGTCTTTCATTCTCTCTCTCGCAAATAAATAAATAAAATCTTTAAAAAAAATGTGCTTAGTTGATTTGACCAAATTATACCCTTTTAGATATAAAAATTTTAATTGCAAATAAATCATATTTCAAACAGAGGTAGTCTACTAAAAGTTTTAAAAAACAGCAAAATGATGTGGTTTGTGTATCTTATTGAGAGATGAGGGTACATTCATATCCTATCCATCTATATGTGTCTTCTTTTTTATATTTTCCTAGTTTATCCCAAAGAGAGCATAAAGTTGTGCAACAAGATGATCTCGGTGTTCACATAACTGTTTTCAGTTTATTAGAATTTTAGTGTGTATCAAGCATATTTGTTTGGAATGACTGGACATATTTGTATTAAATTCAGTATAGCTTATGTTATTGAATTTTCTTGACTCTTGGTCTTTCTTCTCTCTGCATCAGCCCTACTAGGAAGAAGAGACTCTCTTTATTTAATATGGATGCATTAAACCTTTGGGAATCTAAAGCTCTCTCTTCAATATGCATGAAAACTTCAAAAGCCTGAATAAGATAATGTAGTTCTAAAAAGTTGATCCCTTTACTCCCTTTTCACTAGAATATAACCCATAGTCAGATAATGTGTAATGCTGGACAATGTACCACATCAAGTAAACAATGCCACCAAATCCTTACACTGACCCTGCAAATAATATTTTTCCAAGAAAAAAAACATTTCAAATGAGGGCAAAATCTTCTAGTCATGCTGTTTTGTTGTCTTTTCTTTAGGAAGAGAAGAAAAACATTGTCTTCTGTGCATATTTTTTCTTTTGAAGGACTTCAGAGGCCATAAAACTTAAATTGTAATTAAAAAGAATATATATGCATATATATATATGATTAAAACAGAGGCAGCATGCCTGAGAACTTGTGGTATAAGAATAGAGTGGAACATTAGAAAAAAGCAAAGGCAAATTCAAATGAAATAAATACTAACCAATTTTAGGCACTAGGATGGTGCTCCAAATATGCTTTTTTTGTCATAAAGATAGTACTAAGTATGTCCTGGTAGGTTTATAGAACTATGAGATCATCTTGCCTCCATCAACCATCTACAGTAACACCCATCCTATTTGACATTGATATTAATGTCACACCGTTGATAATAACGTCACCATATCCGGTTCATACTGGCATTTCCCAGGCCTTAAGATTTCCTTTGTTCTTCCTCAAGCCCTTATTCCAGGCAGAGGCAATTGCCTCTTTTGGTCCTTCTATATTTAATGCATAACTTCATTTCTGGAAGCAATAAAGAGGAACTGCATGGTTAATTCAAGTGTAATACTGTAGAGTTCCCACAACATTGTGATGTTCTGGACTTTTGCCATCAAGCTTTAGAGATTGTCAAATGGTATGGAATTAGACATGTCCTGGTGCCCGAAACATACCTATTCACTTGGCTTAGTAGGTTATCTTAGAGGAAAGAGCACTTTTTTTATTTTTAAGAGAATTCATCATCCCTATGAGAGAGCTCCTTTTCTTGATTTCTTCCCATTCAGAAAAAAGTCCTAGATAATAATTTGAGATCTTCAGAGCAATGTTTCCCAAATTGAAGAACCCAAGCTATGGATGGGTTGTAATATCAATTTAGTAAGGTGGAGACAAGCAATTAAAATTGAAACATAAAATATAGCAGCTTAAGAGTGACCCAACTACAACAGAATAGAGAATATTAACTGTATAGTAAGGGTCTTTGTTTTGATTTTATTTATACATACATAAATATATGCATATGAATATGTTTACAGGGCCATGGTGAAAAATGTATTTTTTTACTGAGTTGTAGTAAAAAAAAAAGTCTTGAAAAAGTGTTTTATGGCAATATGATTCTATAAATGTTATGCTTTACAAAGGTTCAGTGATTCAACTCAAAAAAATTGTCACTGTAACCGGATAGACACACAGCCAAGTGCCGAGAGTGTTGTATATATTAGTTTCCTGTTTGTAAAGAGTTTGATACACCAGAGTTCTATCAAAGTTACCAAGAAGGAAAGAAAATGAAATATGCCATTATCTCAGAATACACACATTCTGTCTTCTCCATGCCTATCGGATATAGCACAAGTTGTTCAGGATCTCACAAAGTGAAATTCTCTTTCAGACAAAGCATATTCTCTTCACATATGCGTCTGGTGAGTGACTGGGATTGATGGAAGGTCAAGTGAGAAATTGTGGTTACTTTCTCAAATAAGAATTTAAACTGCCTAGAGTTTACTGAGTGACCATTTTCATTTCTTGTTCATTTTTTCTTTGCAATCTTCTGACCTATTTTTAGCCAATGTAAAGCTTAAAAAATTCTATAAATTCTTTTTATTTTGAGTACACAAAAGAAAGATTAGGGCATTTACTCTTTTGAAATAACTTCAAAATGTATCTTATTCCTCCGTCGTCACCTTATTTTTTCTATTTTGAAATTTGGTTAGTTTCTTGGAAGTACTAAGCATCTCAGGCACTGTTCAGGGGGCATTAATGAGTCCTTTTCATCATGGGTGGCCCCTTTGCGTAGTTGGAGACTTCACCAAATTATCTATTGCTAGCAATAAACCAAAATCAGTTTTTACATGAAACTCATTTCTATGTAAATCCTGCTATGTGAGAGAGAAATGATTACTGATATGGGACCATCTACACAGTGGATATGTATTGCATACCAAATAAAATCTTTTGAAGCTTTTTTTTTTTTAAGAGACAGAAGAGTACTTGAGTTGAGGGGGAGGGGCCAAGAGAGAGGGAGAGAGAGAATCTGAAGCAGGCTCCAAGGCCAGTGTGGAGCCTGACAAGGGGCTTGATCTCACAATCCTGAGATCATGACCTGAGCTGAAATCAAGAGTTGGACACTCAACCGACTGAGCCACCCAGGTGCCCCCAAAATAAAATCTTTTAACATAAATTTAAAGAGAACTAGAAATGAGGACCATCATTCCATGTTAATAATTATAAACCATTTTTTTCTTTCACTGTTCTTTTTGCAAGAGAATATGGATTTTAATATGTTACTATACTTTTTAATCCTACATGTTTAGAGCTTTGCTGAGATGTTAAAAAATATGTCTACATGCCTTCTTCATTATTCCTACATCCTAACAATTTATACTGGTGGCCCCATCTTCAGACTGCATAGTCATGCAGATGGTACAAATATAGATGCACTGATTACAACATTGGTCGTAACAGCATTCTGATTGGTCAGAGCCCAGGCTGTGATGTTTATCATATATTTCCAATATCTGCCCCCCTTTTTTTATTTTACTTTTTTTAATCTTAAGTAGGCTCCATGCCCAATGTGGGACTGGAACTCACAACTCTGAGATCTAGAGTCACATGTTCTACTGACCAAGCCAGCCAGGCACATCCCCCAACATCTCCCCTTTCTATGTTCTCACTCTCACTACAAACCTATTAAAAAAAAAATTGATCCATGAAAGGAATATTTACAATAGAGCCAATTTTAGAAACACATCATCAAATCATATTTCTAAACAGTTCTGGTCTTGAAAAGGTTTTCAGGAAAGAGAAAAGAGATGACCTATCAATATAATGTAAACAAAAGATGAATTTAATAATGAATGAAAGCAAAATCTCTGTGGTTAATATCCAATCTTCAAACCTTATTTATCTCCCCTTTCTATGCCATATGTCATAAACTATGACACTGAATTATCGTCCCAAAATGTGATGAGCAATATTTAAAAATGAAACAATGGTATGAGGTATGAGAGAGTATGGACTAATATGAATTCTGCTTTCTCAGAAGTTTCTCTAGGAAACTTCTAGTTGGACAAAACCTAAAAACTGAGGTTAAGTCATGAAGTTGTCAGTTAAAAACGATCTATTTTCTGTCTAGCCCCATTACTTTGTTTCAAAGATTTAATTCTGTTTTGATTAGAGGAATATATGCTCTGAACCTGCTAGATCTTTGGCTAATATACCCTGTTTCCCATATTAGAGAAACGTGCTATCTTTTACTATATTTTGATGATTATTTCTATGGTAATGTGGAGGCTAGTAATATCCATCTATCCACACAAAAACTGAATGCTGAATATGTTGATGTAATTTGGCAACACTGCTAAATTATGGCTTCTTTAAAGAAATGCCCTCCATCTTTTTTTTTCTTCTCTTGGTTAAAAGTCAAGACTTCTATGTGAAACTTGAAGTGATCGACAAACATAGGAACTCTCTAAAAATGCACAAAACCATTGCCCAATGTATGGAAAAGAAGAAATCATTTTCCCTCTAAGATTACAAATTCAAAAAGGTGGACTGAGACAAAATATAATTACTTTCCTTTGACTTGAGCAAGTCACTGGGGTTAGCAATGTCAATCTCATGGGAAGTATAATGAAATCTCTGATGATCACTGAAGGTCTGGATCTTCACTTCACATTTCATTTGGAAGATACTCTACTAGTATTGGCGGAAATGAATGGGATTATTAGAAGCTTAACACATGTACTTCCTTGATATAATACATTTTTAGATATCTAGCATGGTGTGGGAAATGGGGAATCACATTAGCCAGATATTTTGGTTAGCAGAAAGGTAGCGAATAATGGAGATGGTTTTCATCACTCTTTGATCCTTCCCATGTGCAATGGCTGGGAACTCTTCCTTTCCTTATTTTCATTTCCTGTTTAATTATCAAGGATGTACACTTTTTTTTTTTTAAAGATTTTATTTATTTATTTGAGACAGAGAGAATGAGAGAGAGAGCACATGAGATGGGGGAGGGTCAGAGGCAGAAGCAGGCTCCCCGCCGAGCAGGGAGCCCGATGCGGGACTCGATCCAGGGACTCCAGGATCATGACCTGAGCCGAAGGCAGTCGCTTAACCAACTGAGCCACCCAGGCGCCCAGGATGTACACTTGATAACAGAAAATAGGTATACTCCTGGGGAGTTTAGAAGAGGCTCAGCACAGTTGCAGGCATTGCTTCTTCTGCTGGCAATGAAGGCAGCTGTGGATTAAGGGCCCTATAACATAATGGTATGAATAGATAATATGGCTAATTGTAAGGGAAACATGTAGTGAATGCTAGGATGATAAGAGTCAATCTCTAGGTGTTAGATCAGGCCTTCTCTGACTCACCGGTAAAGGTGACAGAGGGATAGGAAAACCGCCAGATCTGATGTCTTCCCCTCAGGACCTGTGAACTCAAATTTTAAACTTTATCATCCCCTTTCCCTCAGGACCAACCCTACAATGCCACTATCTCTTCCATCTTTCAATGTGGCAAAAACTCTAGGCCCTGCTTTCTTTAGGATTAGGTTTGATCTTAAGAGCTGTGGTCATGACCAGTTAGGTTCACCAATATCTAGTTACCCTCTGTTTCAGACAGATCTTTCTCTTCTTCTTGGTAGATGGCAGAAATGAACTTCTTAGCAACCTTGTTTCCTTAAAGTTGGTTGGGGCCAGTAACTAGTTCTGGATATGAATTGTGAACATACACGATGTATGTCAACCAATGACTGAAGAGATGTTGTTGCATAAATAATCTGTTCTCTCACACCTTGGGTAAGAAAACTCTGAGATATGTTTTCCCAAGTTTCTCAGTGCTGTTACACTTCAGTTGCTTATAATGGTAACTTACTTGGAAATATACCCTTTATTGGATCTTTTCCTTCTCTATCTCTGTCTTGCTTTCTTCTCTCCTTTTGGTATTTCCTAGGGTTGTCTTCCATTAAATTATTTGCACTAAAATCATTTTGGAGCAGTTTTAAAATATTTTCATAACCCTTAAGTACCCCTTCTAAGAGGTGGAACCAAATTCCCTCCCTTAATTCACCTAGACTTATTAACTTGTTTCTAACTAATAAGGTATGGTGAAAATGTAGGGATAAAAGTACTCCTTACTATTTCCCTTGAATCACTTGTTCTGGAGGAAGCTAGCTACCATGTTATGTGAATGTTCACATACTTCTATAGAGAGGTCCATATGATAAGGAACTGGGGTCTCCTGCAAACAGCCATGTGAGTCAGCCATCACAGAAGCAGATCTCCTGGCCCAATCATGCCTTCAGATAACTTCAGTCCCAGTCAACATCTTGACTGCAACCTTTTGAGAGGTCCTAACACAGAATCATATAGCTAAGCCACTTTGGGATTCCTGATTCTCAGAAATTATGTAAAATAGCTTGTTGTTTTAAACTGCTAATATTTTGTTGCACAGCAATAAATAACTAATTTACCTTGTCTCAGAGATTGCATCTGGGATACATCAAAGCTGTAACAACTCTCTTGTTTGAGTAAAATGTACTGAGGCCATGTGCAAAATAGAAAATAGAAACATGGCCTAAGTCCATCTGACATTGGATTCAATGGGTCCATGGATAACCTGTAGTTATTTACCTAATATTTGTGTGCTTAAAAGGATGGATATATTTAGCAGTTGATAGAACTGCCCTATTGAATCCTTGACCTTTGGAATAATATCCATTAGAGTGGGAAAGGCCACATACAAGCCCCTGAAATTTCATCCCACCGTGCAAGATAATAAACCAGAAGCATCCTAAGTGGAAGAGCAGAGATTAGTGCCACTTTCAAAAGCTAAAGAATGCAGATAATTGCCTCTGCAAAAACCAAAATGGACCATGGTGAATAATGTTACGCTTCCAAAAACTTAATAAAGCGGTAGCCCCAATTATAGCTGCTATGGCAGATATGATGTATTTATTAAATCAGAGCAATACAGTTTCTGGCACATTGTATGAGACTGATGATCTGACGAGAGTGTTTCTTCAATCAAGAAAGAGAATTGGAAGCATTCACATTCACTTGGGATGAACAAGAATTTATAGCCTTGAATCAGGGATATATTGTCAAACTGTGTAGTGTGTGGAGTCTCTAGTGAGCCTCAATAGAAGAATTGCATCGCAGCCCCTTAACATTGTGGAGTAAGGTCATGCTATATATAGCAGGAAAAATTTTCCCATCCAAAATCAGTTCCTGATGTAGAGCATTGATAGAGACCATCATTCCTATCCTTAACAACAAAAACATGTCATGTAAGCTACTATAAGATTATAGTCTTTCAGAAGCTCTTCAGAGAGCTGAGGATGTAAAGAAATCCAAATGAGTCACAAAACAAGTCCACACATAGCCACAAATTATTTCCCATGGGGCCTTCGGTGAAACACAGCAACAGTGTGTGAATGCTAGGTACAGGGAAAGAAGACTAAGAGATACAGCCCCAAGGTGCATAGAGCCCTCATCAGGTGCAAGGATGCAGGCTGCTAGAGGCTGAGGGCAGAGCAGGAGAGTTCAGAGACATGACTCTGAGGTGGATGTAAACTTTACCAAGCATAAGACCATGGAAAATTCGGGCCAGGGAAGCCATGTAGAAAGTCAGAAGGCAAAGAAAATTCCCCAGCACTACATAATACTAGCAGTTGGGTTGTAAAGAAACATTTTTGGCATCTTTCTGTGTTCAGGAAATACCTGAGCTCATCATCAAAATATCTGAATCCAGTGGTGAATTGGATCCAACTAACGCTGCAAAACGTATATTTTTGTTCAGAACTTTTTTTTATACGATTAAGAAACTAATTTAAAAAGAAAGTGACTTATCTAAACTAACACAGATGTCTAGGGGCAGCACCAAGACTAGAGCTGGGTCTTCTCACTTCTTGTTTAATTCCTTGTCTGCTGTACCATGTATAGTACTATAATTAGATGAAAAACACTATTCTATACATCATCAACCTCCTTGATCTTTTCTCAAAAAGTTTGAAGTTGAATCACAATTGCCTAAAATTCTTTTTAAAGTCTAGAATATTGAAAATGTAATCTTTGATTTTTTTTTAGCTCAAAATTTTTAGAAAATTCTAAGGTGGTATTGCTTATGTATATTTAGCTACGCTCAAATACAAGTAAGTCCTGTGGATGTGGTAAGTGGGAATGTGAAGACAAGGTAGATAATGTTAACCATATAAAGAAGAATTATGTGCGATGATTAAATCCAAAGACTGTGGAGCCAGATTGCTTGCATTGGGAAAATTGCCTAACCTCTCTGCCTCATTATTTGCAAATGGGATTAATAATAGTATCTACATCATTGGATTGTTGTGAATATTAAAAAAGTTAAAACATGTAAAAAGCAATTAGAATAGTACTTAATAATATTTTCTGTTTTGTGTCCTATCTGGTTAAGAAATGAAGTTAAGATACCAGGAAAATGGGTTTTTATAGTGACCAAGTCTTGGGTTTATATCTTGTCTGAATAATTTTGAGGGGATATTTACTTCTGCTGTATGATTTTTTTAAGGATGGCATAAAGAGTTGTAGTAGAACTTGTTTAAAATATAAATAGATTTTCAACTTATAATTAAAAAGGATTAGCAGATATTACGGTTACTCTAATAGATATAGCAATAACTGTCTTCCTTCATAACTCTCCCTTTCCCATATAGGCTAGAGCAGGAGAGATGAAATTAGTTTCCTTTAAACATAAACCTTTTCTTCACAACAAAGTGGGAAAAAATGACAATCACTAAAAAGACATTGGGCCTATTTGTCCTTGTGTTCTGTCCCAAAACCATGTTTTTTTAAAAAAAAAAATCTAAACAGGTTGTTAAATGCAGGACCAGGAAAAACGAGACGCCATTGGATGGGGAGATGGATGTTAACCAATGGTGAAGACCTGTCCTAAGTAAGCCTCAGTAATGGGAATTGATTTCTTTAAATAAAAGCAGTATCAGAAGAAAAGAGGTCTTTAAAAGATGTATTCATGAAATTTCAGCAGAATGATGCAAAGACGTCTGATGAAAAATAACTTCCTTACATTCCAGCCATAGAGCCTGGAATGTTCACCATTCTGTGACAACTTCTTAAAATGAATATGGACAAGGACTGGAGAAGGGCGTAAATGATAAAGTCAAGGATTGCTGGCGAAAGTGTGGAAGATTATTTTTCTTATTTAGAGTTTTCTAATGTGCTATAATGTGGTATGTGTAATTGAAATAGTCAAGACCACAAAGTGCATTTAAAACAAAATAAGGTGTAATAAGGGTAATTCATTTACTTAAAGGAAGGACACATGCTAGAATTAATCTGATGTAAATAATCACATAAGTCACCAATCCCTCACCCTGCCTCCAAGTAAAAAAAAATTAAATGTTCACAAAGATAATCTGGTACGGCTTACTAAAAGAAATCTTGAATGTTACCTTAAGACCATAATCATTAAGTCTTACGGTAGTGGAAGAGGTAGTGGTATGTTTTAAAAAGCAAAGTTGTTTAAAATTAATTATTATGGATATGTATTAATACTATATTTGGAAGTTTTAATCGAAAGATTGAAAAGGAGATTTTTAAAAATCCTCACATGATTATGGGAAATGCATGCAGAGGTTTTGAAGTCAGAACTTTGTTTGTTTTTAAATAAAATGACAATTGTTTGGTTTTAATATAACATGGGGAACCACTGACTATATCTGTTAAGTTTGATAAGCAGCAATTGAAGGAATAAATATAAGATATTTATTTTGACGGGGAACTGATTAGCAAAGTCAGTCCATGAAATATTGCAGGAGAGCACAAGAAACATAAGGAGGGTAACCTATGATATTCATAGTTATTCATGACATGTATATTAGAAAGTAATGCTGTATGATTTTTTTAAGATTCTTTAAGAATCTTATGATTCTTTAAGAGAGATCTTTTCTAAGGCAAATATTGTATTTTAAAAGTACAATGTTAGAAGATTAAAGCCAATACATATTCTGAAAATGAATGTGAACAAGGACTGGAGGGTGGCATAAATGAAAAAGTCAAGGATTGCTACTGAGAGTGGGGAAGATTATTTTTCTTATTTAGAGATTTTTAAATATGCTATATTGTGACATGTGGTTGAAAGCCAGACCCTCAGGCAGCAGCTTTTAAATTATATAAGCGTATACAGTCCTGTGCAACTGCAAGCAGATGTGCCTGGTGATCTAGAGGTGTTCCCTGGGCGGTAGTTGCCAAAATCGTTGTCTCCAGACCCATGTATAAGCTTCCGGCTGGGAGACCGAGGCAAGCTGCCGGGAGGCAAAGAGAGAGAGGGCGTGAAAACGCAGTGCGCACCAGCCCACGCTCACGTTGTTCGTAGGCTCGTGGGGGTGTTGCCACACCGGAAGCCTGCCCCTCAGGCCAAAGCTCCGGGAAGTGGAAACAGGCCTTCTTCACAGAAGCGGGGCGGGGGTCGGGGTACATGTTCCAGTCTGTGCAGCACCCTAAGTCTCTGAGGGTTACAGTCCCGTGGGATCCCGGAATACAAGCCCCCTGGGCATCAGAGCCAGGGACAGCAAGGGGCATCTCCTGGGTGGCAGTCATAAAAAGACCAGGACACCAGACATGTGTAAAAGCTCCCCTCCAGGGGACAGTGGCACTCTGGAGTGTGGCAGAGAGCGTGGCAGAGAGCGAGCCAGCGAGCATGAAAATGGCGCACAGCGGCTGGAGTGAGGCAGAGGGACCTTAGAGATGGCACCCGCACGGAAAGAAAAAAAAAAAAACGAGACAGAGACAGAGACAAAAGAAAAAACAAAAAACAAATCTTGAGTTAAAAAAAATTAAAAAGTGCCTGCCGGTTGGAGCAAGGCAGAGGGAAAACTCGAAGATGGCAGCCTCCAGTCTCTGTCCCTGGAAAGCATCTGAACAGGCCCCCAGAAGTGTGTCGAATCAGATGTCTGTCCCTCAGGCCAACGCTCCCAGACAAGCATATGAGCCTCTCCCACATCAAGTCTGGGCACCCCTGGATCGGCAGCTCCCACACCGGGTCCTGAAGCTGGTGAGTCCGAGCGCGGGCCCTTTAAGAGCCCAGGTCATTGTAGCCGCGTGGGTCTTGTGGACGTCAGCCCGAGTTGGTTTTCAAAGCTAGATGTTTGGGGGCTTGTCTCTCAGGTGCCGGTTTTAAAAGTTGGGGGTGTCTGATGTGGGGTTGAAACCCTTTGCGCTTCAGTGAGAAGTTGTGGGGTTTGAATTCTCTCTTCACTGTGGGTGTCCGCTAGGGAGTTGCGGAGGATCCTAGGGGTGGTGATGGGGCTTTTGGCGAGATTGTGTCTCAGCCTCTCCGACGTGCTTCGCCGTGGACTTTCTCTCTTTTGCCGCAGGCTAGGAGTGGCTCAGACAGTAGTTTTTGCAGAGAAAGTAGTTCTTTATGTAACAGCAGATTCAGTGTGTTCCTAGGAGAAGGTGAGTTCGGCATCCTTTTCCGTCGCCATCTTGAACCGGAAACTCATAAATCTGTACGTTGAATCCAGACCTTAACAGAAACTTGAGTGTATATTGATAAAAAAAAAATTGTAATTTTAATCTTTGCTTCTTGTGAATCTGTGACAGAAGGGTCGTCTTTATTTCTGAAGCAAATAGGTTAAAGAAAATGTTGTGACAGTCTGAGAAGTTCGTTATATTATGGGTATCATGTCCCAACTTTTTCATGACCGAGACTCATAATAAAATGATTGCATTATTAAAGGAGTCTATTACACTGACTCCATGAAATCTTTACTCAGCGATATGTCTCATAATGGAAATAAGTAAGGGGCTGAAAATATGGCTACATGCATGAGATATTTTCATAATTTTTCAACTTGGATTTGTGGAAATTATTTATGATCTATTATTATCTCTTAGCCTCCAACTTAAAGAGTCAAGAAAGTGAAGGGCAAATTTTGCAAGAAGGCCACTTTGAGAGACCATTCCATTCAATATTTGTTATAACAAATCCCAACATCTGTTAAAATGGTTCTCATCTCTTGGCTTTAAGGAATCATAATTATGAAAAATACAATGGTGAGATCCAAGCATTATGGTATATTTAGAGGCTGAAGGCAAAGTGCCTTGAGGTTACATAGTATCAGAGTCTTTCAGCAGTCTGGCATGCAAGATCGAAGTCAACCTTATAAATTAATAATTGACAAAACACATATGAGATTTTTTTCCTCAAAGCGTTCATCATAAAATTTATCTCAGTAGAACCAGGTGTCCTTCAAGATTACAAGATAGTTTTTGCTTGTTTGTTTGTTTTCCTGGAAGTTACGCTTTAAATTTGCAGTGTAACTCTAACAGGAATGAGTTTACTTATTATCAGAATAGATTGAAAAGCCTCTTGAGAAGGAGTTTGTTTAAACCCGTAGAATCAATGTTCTATACAACTGTATGTGACATGAACTTCTGAGGAATATTTAAAATGTTTATATCATGTGGTGGGTGAAGGGGAGAGGGCGAGCATTATGTAGTACTGTTATCCAAATGTAGCCATTGTACCAATTCCCCTGGAGATCAAAACATAATTTTCTTTTGCTCTAAAACTGAGGTTTTCAAATTGAGTCTGTTTCCTTGGTGACATATGGCAGGATTTCAGTAGTACCCAGAGCTGCTTGATAAACAGTGTATAGCTCTTGCTAAAATATTTTGGGGGCAAACATTTTTATAACAACACAAATTATACAAATATGGATAAAAACGGCAATGCAAAATTCTCACGCTTAAGGAGAATCACTTTGAGCTGGGCCGTCAGAACAACAAAAGGCATGTATACATATTCTCTGCCATTTGTGTTAATTGCATTGAAATGCTTTAGAGGTAATGCTCTAAGAAAAATAGGAATTTGATTAAGAATTTCAGTATTTTCACCCCTGTGATCACCAGGACTAATATTTAAAAACTGTTGGTAGCCTAGATAAAAAGTATCAAAGAAGAACCCAAATGAGTAAGTAGCTATTCATTGTCTAGTCATAATAGACTACTTAGTAACTGTCTCTACAACTTTATTCCCACTGCATATGATACCATCATCACCTGTGGGTCCATCTCCATCTTCAGGTTCTGAGATCTGCCCCATCTTATCAGGGAAGAGATTTCAGGAAATACAGATCTATGCCTGGGACACTAAAGATCAAGTCAATTTTGTTAGTCTTGATGTGACCCTGCCTCCTTAGTTCTAGTACCCGGGCTTCTGCTCTGTTCTTAGATTTTAAACACCTATTTATAACAAATTCTTCTTCTTATTTTTTTTAATTACTGGAGTCCTAACATCTTCCTAGTTTCCCAGCTCCTAAAATATAGGGTCCGTGTCCAAATGCTGTTCTCCAAGCTCTTTCTCTCTATTGTCTCATCCCCTTTCTCTTTTTCCCTTCTACTGTTACGAAGCTATCACTATCTTGTCAGGAACGTATTGTACTATTTGTATATTCCTAGTGCTGACACACGCGCTAGCATATATATGTGTGTGTGTATGTATATATATATATATACATACATATATATCAGGTTTTCAATAAACTTGTCTCAAGTGAACGTGTCACCCTAGATTTCTGCTCCTTTACTATAGAAGACAAGAGTAACTAAATCCATCACAAAACCATCTTACTCTTAGCTAAGCCTATGCAAGGCATCCTGAAGAATGTCTAAGTAGAATAGTCTTCTACTTCAGGTTCAGATGTCATATTCCACACATACAGGGTGATGGATATTCAAAAGTGGTTTCCCTCACACATTTAGCTTATCCCCATGCTTTTGTCATCTGGCTTTCATGATTAGTTTTATATTCTCCTTATCATCCTTTCTTTCTGTCAGTCCCTAGAGCTGCTCTGTGATTTTTAACTTTTTGGTTTCCTCCTGAAAAGTCTGTCCTAGAGGCTGGGTTGTTTGTCCTCCTCAGTCACTTCTAATTCAGTCATTGGGTAGGGAGTGGGAGAGAGGGTTTTCAGATCTTGAAAGTAGGGTGGGGAGGCACAGAAGCCTCTGTAAGGACATTGCCAAAGTGGGGAATTTGAAAGACTAGTATTCCTTTACTGTTGCAAATAGGGATTGTCATTCACTTCTTTATTATGTTAATCAAAGAGCTGGTGATATAGCATTACAAATACATCTGCCCTTTAGGAGCTATTCTTTTCTGTGTTTTTATTTTGAAAGAATGTCTCCTAATCCACTCTGGGTTGCATTGTGAAAGGTTCCTTCTATATCCTCCTTTTATAACCTTGCTCCCTGTACTATAGGTTTTCCTCTAGTACTCCAGCCATTGTGGGTGCCAGGTTATAGAAAACAGTCAAGTGGAGGTGGGGTGGGTGTTTGGACTTGTTTAGTATTGCTACGGATGCCTGCCGACACACATATTTCAGTTTGCTGGGCTTATCTAACTTCTCATATGGCAACTGCTTAACTGGACACAATTTTTTACCTGTCACCGTATTTTTTAAATCCTATGCTGTTCTTGACAACAAAGTTCTCCTCCATTCCCATTCCTGCCATCAGTGTTAGCCCTGTTTTAGCAGTTAAATATATTTTTCTCAGTAATGTTAAGTACTTGTACAACATTTAGTCTTTTGAATCAAGACAAATTCTCAAGAGAATGAGAACCCTGATTTAGGAATCTAGTCCATGAAAATACAGAACCAAACCTTGTTTCCTTACAAACCAAGCTTGAGCTCTTTGGTGACTGTAGCGGACAGCACGTGTTTTCAATCTCCTCTGGTGATGAAACTTTTATTTCTTGTTGGAAACTTTTTTTTTTTTTTTAAATTATATGAGGCTAGCTCTCTCCTTTCTGGCTATGGAGGGACAGGGAACATGGCATAGGGCAGGCAAATCAAAGTAACCTATCTCCCTGGCCACCGATGTTCAATGACAACGTCTTCAGGCTGATTAGAGACTCTCAGGGAAGTTCCAGCCAGAAATAGTAAGGAAGTCTATCAAAACAAAACAAAACAAAAGCTACTAGCTTGTAAGTGGGTAACATTGATAAGGGTAGCCATTGATAATCTTGTCCATTCTAAAGAAACCGAAGAAAAAGCCAACAGAGACAGAAGGTTCTGAGAGATGGCCAGAGGGGCAGTGTCCCCTGTCTAACCATGCCTGAAACCTCAGGACCTACCTACATTTCTGAACTTTCCAGTGATAAGAATTCATGCATAAACTCCTTTTCTTCCCAAGCTAGCTTGAGTGGGTCTTCTGCTACCGGCAATCTAATGAGTCCTATTTGACATTGTAAATACAAATTGAACCACTTATCATGTTATTTACTATCTGAGACCAGGGAGTTGTCTTACTTCAGATAAAGGAATACTATAGGAGACGTGCACTTGTATCTGAACTGGCTAAAGTAAAGAAATCAACATAGCAACGAGGTGAATAAAGAAATATTCTTTCAAGAGACTGGAACTATAGCCACAAAACCAGTATTCCTATATGCTTTTTCCTAGTGACTTCAATTATTACATAGCCAAGGAAATGCAAGTATTAACTTCATTTAATGGGGTATCCTAGGAGAATCAAAATCTTTCTAAAACAAGATAATCAAATTTGGATGGGCAGGAGGATAGAGAAGTATAAGAATGAAGGAATGTGGAATCAGTCAGATACTAGTAAGGAATTCTGGTCTATTAAGTAGAAAAAATGATAATCATTTTTATTGGCTATTATGGCTCTCAGTGCTGTCTATGTGCATGCACAGCACATAGCTCTATTCCTTGCAAAAAGACTGCAAGTATTAATAATTCTATTTTATAAGAAGGAAACTAAGGCTTAGAAGTTGGTAAAGGCTATAGAGTTAAGGCATAGGGGTAAAGTTTGAACTCAAATCTTTTAAATTTCAAAACCGAAAGGGCCTCCCTCCCTGCCACTCTACCATCCTACTCCCTTGAAACAGGGACACCAAAGGGTGCAGTGACTGACAATCATCAGGTTTTATCAGAAGACCCCAAGATGGGCAGGAAAAATCACTGAAATGGCAATCCTATTTTTGGATATCTTCTTGGGCTGAAAGAATATGGCCACAGAAAGGTGATCAGCATAGTTTCATAGTTTAGGAAATGGACTATGGAGCCAGGGTCCCTGGATTCCAGTTATGACTGCAGCACTTGCTAGTTGTTACCTCTTGCACAAGCTATGTAACCCCTTTGTGTTTTGGTCTCCCCATTTTAGAAATGGGGCTATTAATATATACCTCTTAGGATTGTTATGATAATAACATTCATTAATGCTTGTAAAGCTTTTAGAAGAGCACTGGTTGCATAGTAAGCACTATGTAAATGTTTATTAAATAAAGAAAAAATCAAAGTCTTTTTTTTTTAATTTTTTTTTTGTATTTTAATTTTTGAATTGGTTCCTGTAGGTCAGGATTTGGCGGTGTTTTCGTTTTGGGCTGGATTATATCTTGTTGTGGGGGCTGTCCTGTTTAGTAGCATCCCTGGCCTCTACTCACTAGATGTCATTAGCAGAGCTCCACCCCCCCACCTTTGTGACAACAATAATTTTCTCCAGACATTGACATATTTCCCATTGGGGGCGAGGGAAAAAAATTGTCCCCTTTGAGAATCATTGCTCTTGATGTAAGAATTAATAGTCTATAGATCTTTATGTATAATTATTAGTAGTTAAAAGTTATAAAGTGGAGCCCGTTGCTACATGTCACTACTACTACAGACGTTTCAAAGTTAAAACATAGAAATTTGTTCCAAAAGTTTTTTAAGGAATAAGATGTTGTCACCAGCTTGCTATATAGTCTACTCAGTTTCATTGCTTTTTTTCCCTAAATATTAATTCTCTATTCAGTATGCTCTGGTCTTTCCATTTCTGTGTGTATTTCCCCTCTGTGCCCTTCTCTGTGTAGCAATGCCGCATGTCTACCAGCAGGTGGTATCCATGAGTAATGTGATCTACATCTTTGCCTTTGCAGGCGTGATCAGATTACCTCTCCCCACACTGCTGTGCGGAGGCTTAATGGCGAGAGCTCTGTAGGAATATTCTCTTTCTTTCCCCTAACTTGGGGGGTGGGACGATGTTTTCAAAAAGACTTTCGGAGGGCTGCTTGCTACATTTTATGTAACAGCAGATATTACGTATAACTCTACTATTTGAGTTGGATGGCATTACTTGTTAGCAGAATAATAGAGGCATTTGCTTTGCTGGATAGTCAGAATTCTGCTACTTTGTTTTTTTTTAAAAAGATTTTATTTATTTATATGACAGAGACAGCGAGAACAGGAACACAAGCAGGGGGAGTGGGAGAGGGAGAAGCAGGCTTCCCGCTGAGCAGGGAGCCCGATGTGGGACTCGATCCCAGAGTCCTGGGATCATGAACTGAGCCGAAGGCAGACGCTTAACGACTGAGCCACCCAGGCGCCCTCTGCTACTTTGAATACCCAGATTATGTTATTTCACTCTTCTTAACTGACCACCAATTATTGCATTCCACAATTACACGTGGCAATATGGGGATTGGCTTAAGAGGATAATAAAAGAAGCCCAAATAGTAATATCTTTATCTTCTGCATTTTAAATGCCCATAAAAGCGCATCATCTCCTCTTCATATATTACAGTCATAATGTTGATGCATTTCAGTTCTAGTAATGAATCATAATCATATGGAAATAAATAAACATTTTCTTATGTCAGGGGGTATTTAAAGGTATCTATTCATTATAAAAGCTTTCAGATTTCAAGAAGATATATATTAGATAGTAATATTATGGTTTGTGTTATAAAATTTCAGTATATTACAATCTTTCCCTTTGCATGCAACTATCTGAGTCTATCAAATTTTTCTTCTCTGGATTTTACGTTCTGGTTCTTAATTCAGCATAGGGGAACCTACATCCCTATTATTGTATAGTCTAAATAGATTGGACCTGCTCTTTGGAAAATGGGTACAGGAAAACTTCAGAAATAATGTAGTCATTTTTGAGCCCCAAAAGGTGGAATTAAAAACAAAACTTTTCCTGGAAGTAAAGTAGAGGATTAAAAAAAAAAAAAGTTGAAGAGTAGGAGTCTAAATTAATTTAATTCATCTGACACATTGGAAGGATTTTGTGGTTTCCCTTCCCTTGGGTCACTTCTGTACTTGCTATGGAATCAAATTGAGCCAATCATTTCCTCCAGCTTCACAATCTATATCTGGCCTTGTATTCCAATCAATATTGTAGTGATTGGTATTGATCTTGAAGAGTTGAAATGACTGGCCCAACCATGCCTTGGTTTGATCAATTGTTAAGTATAGACCTAGTGCTAAGAGTTCTGTTCTTCATGAAATTATGATCAAATAAATGACCCCTAATAGAGCTTTGACAGCTTAATAGATTATCCTCAATTAGTAAAATAAAGTGAGGCTTTATCAACCAGTAAGTGCCAGGTAATTTTAAAAATACTTCCATTTTAAAAATTAGTAGAAGTTTAGAAAATGTATTTTCATAATATTATTATTATTATTTTTAAAGATTTTATTTATTTATTTGAGAGAGAGAATGAGATAGAGAGCATGAGAGTGGGGAGGGTCAGAGAGAGAGGCAGACTCCCTGCTGAGCAGGGAGCCCGACGTGGGACTCGATCCCGGGACTCCAGGATCATGACCTGAGCCGAAGGCAGTCACTTAGCCAACTGACCCACCCAGGCGCCCTATTTTCATAATATTATAAGATTTTCTACATTATGAAAAATTTGAGCTGTCTTCATCATCACTCATCCTTCATTCACGTTTGTTAATCATAACATTTTGTCATATCTATAAAATATATAGAGATATAAATATATATATATATGTGTGTGTGTATATATATATATATATTTTTTTTTAAAGAAACTATTGCTGGAAATCCCTATGTATATCATCCTGATGTCATTCCTATTTATCCTTCTCCAATCATTCTCCAGAATTTAGTGTTTACCTTCTCATGTAAGTTTTTACTACATTTGTTGTTATTCTGCCTGTTTTATAATAAATGGTCTCATAGTCAGTATTTTATCTGACAGCTTGTTTTTTAATTCAAATTAAATTTTATAAGATTCATCCATATTGATACAACTCTTACATAGATGAGTAGAGTGCTATTTATTTATCCAGCCTTCAATTGAAGAACATTTAGCTGGTTTATAATTTGTCTCTCTTACAAGTAGTACTGCTGTGAGCATTTGTGCACATGTCACCTTGTGTACATGTGTGAGAGGGTCTCTAACAGAGAATTGCTACATCATAGGAAATGCATCTTCAAATTTATCAGATATCCCCAAATTACTCTTAAACTTATAGTTTCTCTAGCCATGTATAAAAGTGTTCTTCGTATTCTACGATCTCATCAACTATTTGGTATTATTAGACTTTATTTTTATTTATTTTTTGCCAGGTATGAAATTGTATCTTACTATGGTTTTATTTTGCATTTATGTGATCACCACCATGTTGCCCTATGTTTATTTGCTATTAGTTTTTGTTTTTCTGAAAATTTTTTGTTCATACCCTTTGCAATTTTTTTTTTTTGGTTGTTTGACTTTATTCTTATTGATTTACAGAATATCTGTCTCCCATCTTAACTCCCTCAACTTCCAATCTTATTTTGTTATTTGTAGCATCCCATGGTTTTGTAGGTTATTTTTTAAACAATTATATTTAAATTTTATTTCCCTCATGTTAAAAACAGTTACATTTTCTTCAGTATTAAACAAATAATATATCTTTACATTAAAGTATTCAAATGATACACATAAATATAAGAAAGTTAAGATCTCCTGAAATCTCACCATCCCTATATAAAACTGCTAATATTTTAGTTAATCTTCTAATGCATCTTTTGTGCATTCACCCACATTCCTAGACACATACTTTTACATGTAATTGGATCATATAATTGTCCTTCTTTCTCTTCCTGCCTTATTCTGTCCTCCATTTCCATATTCTGCTACTTTTTCCACATTTCCATATTCTGTCACTCCAGGTAAGGCACGTTAATAACCTTGATTTTCAAGCCAGCAATGACATATCAAATCCTTCTCACGCTTTGACAATCTGCAGGTCTCTTCTGTGACCAGTTGAAAAAACTCGCTGCTTCTACTAATGGCTCATATGATTTGGCCAGACCCACCTGGATAATCTTCCTATCTTAAGGTCAACTCTGCCTATAATGTAACCACTGGAGTAAAATCTATCATATTCAAGGTCCCAAGTATTATGCAGGGCATGTACACCAGGGGGGTAGAAATTCTTGAGGGGTATCCTAGAATTCTGCTTACCGCAGTCTGCCATCTGGCCCCCAAAGATTCAAGCCCCTGCCAAGTGCACAACACATTCATTGCCTCCTGAGGATTGCGAGTCTCACACCATTACAGCATTGGCTCACATCCAGAATCTCCTCTAAATCTTATTAGCTCCGAAGGCTAAACTCTCAACATTTAAGTCATCTAAATCATATGCAAATGAGGCTCTTGAGCATAATCCATTAAGTGTAACTCCCGGGGCATAATTAATCCTTGTCTGTGGACCTGTAAAACTAAAGAGAGAACTTATATGACCCCAACACTCCCTACATACAACTGTAGGATTAGTACTGTTAACAGTTATAGGCATTCCAATTCAAAGAGGGCAACATGGAAAGTAAAAAGGAATCATTGGTCCAGCGCAGTTCTGAAATTTGGCCAGGACAACTTTTTAGCCTGAGTTCCTTGATTAGGTTTCAGGATTTGGAGATAATCCTTCACAGCTTTCTGATCTGCCCCCTGAGTTCTCATTTGTGGCTGGAGGGTGTTGGCTGTGTTCTATCCACTCTTGGTTTCACCGTCTTAGTCATATTCCCTTTTCTATGAAAGGTAGCATGTGCATGTATCTGAGTAATTGTACCAGCCTGCTTCTTTCCAGTAGAAATTGGGCATCCAAAAGCTTCCTTTCATTTGTATTCTTTCTGTTCCTTTGTAATTTTCTTAAAAACTTTTGTGTTTTATATTTATTTTTTTGCATTTATATTTTTTGAGAGATATTGTTCCATAGTTCTTTTTTCTTTTTTTTTTTTAAAGATTTTATTTATTTATTTGAGACAGAGAATGAGAGAGAGAGAGCACATGAGAGGGAGGGTCAGAGGGAGAAGCAGGCTCCCTGCCAAGCAGGGAGCCCGATGTGGGACTCGATTCCGGGACTCCAGGATCATGACCCGAGCCGAAAGCAGTCGCTTAACCAACTGAGCCACCCAGGCGCCCCATAGTTCTTTTTTCTTATAATATCTTTGTCTGATTTTTGATATCACAATGAAGTCTTACCCCATAAAATAAATTAAACTATATATCTTTCTCTTCAATTTTCTGATAGATAAAGATAGTGTGTAAAGTTGGTATTTCTTCCTTAAATATTTTGTAGAATTCACCAGTAAACCTATTTGGGCCTGAGGTTTTAAGTATGGATTCCATTCTTTAATGTGTATAGACTTATTCAGGTTATAAGGTTATGTATTTTTTCTTGATTGAGCTCTTACAATTTGTGTCTTTCAAAGGATTTGTTCATTTCATCTAAATTTTCTAATTTATTGGTATAAAGTTGTTCACAGTATCTCAAGCTCTGTAGTGATTTCCTTTTTATTTTATGCCCGGTATTGATAATTTGTGTTTTCTTTTTTGCTGATAAGCTTTAATAGAGGTCTTCAATCTTATTGATCTTTTTATCTTTTATTTTTGGTGGGCGGGGAGGAGCAGAGGGAGAGGGAGAGAATCCCAAGCAGTTTCCATGCTGTGCTCGTCAGACTTGATCTAACAATCCTGAGATCATGGCCCAAGCTGAAATCAAGAGTTGGACGCTTAACCTACTGAGTCACCCAGGTGCCCCTCTTATTATCTTTTTAAAGAACCAACTTTGGTTTCATTGATTCAATTGATTGGTTTTCTGTTTTCAGTTTCCTTTGTATTTATTATTTTCTTCCTTCTGCTTGCTTTGGGTATAGTTGGCTGTTCTTTTTCTAGTTTATAGTGGAAAAGATTAAATCATTGATTTGAGACCTTCTTTTCAGCATTTAAAGACTAAAATTTTCTCTAAGTACTGCTTTAGCTACATCCCAAAGATGTTGATGTGTTGTGCTTTTATCAGTGGTTCAAATATTTTCTAATTTTCTTTGTGAATTCTTGACCCCTGAGTTGTTTAAATGTAAGTTGTTCAATTTCCAGATATCTGGGGCTTTTCTAGATGTATTATTTTTTTGATTTGTAATTTAATTCCATTTTGGTCAGGGAACACATTGTATAAACTTTTAATCCTTTAAACTATTTTTAAGATTTATTTTATGGCCCCTCATGGTCTATCTTCATGTATATTTTATGAGGACTTGAAAAGAACATGTATTTTCAGTTGTTGAATATAGTGGTATATAACTGACAATTAGGTTAATGTGGTTATTTTTTCCCCCAGCTTTATTGAAATATAATTGACAAATAACATTGTGTAGGTTTAAGGTGTACAACATGATAATTTGATACATATGTATTGCAAAATGATTACCACAATAAGGTTAGTTAACATATCCATGACCTCACATAGCTACTATTTAGTAAATGTGGTTATTAGTGTCATTTGATCTTCTGTATCTTTACTGATACATATTCACACCTTCACCATTTTGGGTTTAAAAATTTTTTTTTCTGTAGACTCAAGTTGCTTTCTAGACTATTTTCCTTTAGTATATCTTGTAGTACAGATCTGTGAACTATAAAATCTGTTTTTATTTATATGAAAATTTGTTCATTTCATTTTCATCTTTAGAGTTTAATCTTTTCTGGATATGAAATTCTTGATTGACAACTTTTTTCCTTCAGGCCTATAAATATGTCATTTCAATGTCTTTTGACTTCAAGAGTTTCTGATAAGTCATATGTTATATGATTATTATTTTTCTGCATAAAATATGCCATTTTTCTCTGTTTTTAAGATTTTCTCTTTATTTTTGGCTATCGGCAGTTTGAGTATGTGTCTAAAAGAGCTTTTATTTTTATTTTTAAATTTTGCTTGGAGTTGTTTGACATTCTTGGATGTAGCTCTAAGTCAAGAGTAGATGTCCTTTGTGGTCTCTGTTAGATTTTCCTCTGTGTCCCTTGAGATCTACCCCATTGCTCATAGTGTCATTCTTAGCAGTGATTTGGGAAGTTTATACTCTGAATTTTGCTTTTTCTTTCCTTTGGTTTTTATGCTGCCAAGATTTCCCCTTTATTTAATCTTCTTTCCCAGGTCTGAACTCAAGATTTCTAGAACTTTACCTAATAAAGCTGTACTTTGTTTTTTTAAATTTTGTTTCCCACTGTTATTTTCTCCCTCTGACAAGTCCTTTTGGGACTCCTACTAACTTATAATAGGTTTTGTCTTTATACAGTCTGTATTTCCTAATTTTTAAAATATTTTCTATACCTCACTAATTCACTATCTAGCTTCTAATTTAAAACTATCATTTCAGCTTTATCTATTTGTGATTTAACTTTTCATTATGTTTGTAATTTTGTTGTATTTTTTCCTGTTCTATTTCAAATTGTTATGCCTTTATTTTAAATATTTATTTTGTAGTCTTGATTCAATAGTTACAATGTCTGGTGGCTTTGGAAGGGAGTCTCATCCCAGTGTTGTAATGAGTGACACATCTTTGTACAGGGCCCTCAGCCCCAGCTTTTTCTTTTGCATGATGCAAAAGCCTTCTCTCTCCTGAACTTTGAACTACTAGACCCTTGGTGACAAAACCCAGCATTGGTTAATTCTGTAAAAGAATATGCGTGCTCTTTAAAGACATGCAATGTAGGACTTGTTTTCTTGTTTGAAACACAACATAGAATCCTGGATAAATATATCATATAATACATATTTTGAATTCTGTTATTGTCAGTAACAGGTGATTTTGATCAAAACTTGATTAAATAGTTATAGTTAAGTGGTTATTACTTTTAATCAGAGTTAAACAGAAACAAATGACAATCTCATTTATAGTCAGAACAAGAGAAAGGAAATTAGCTCCTCATCTAAGACTTTAGGAAATGAAGCCAAGTAATTATTGTAGAAATAAGGATGAAGTGTCAGTCCCTGTATTGTCCAATATTTCTTCTCCTAAATAATTATGCTGAGCTAAAATGCTTAGTGAACTCACGAATCCTTCAGACACAAATTTCTTGGAGGAAACAAGCTTTAATTTGTTTGTGGTTTATTTGGGGTTCCCATTCTTGGAAAGGATAATATATCAATTTGTGTTTCCAGACAAACTTACGTGTATACAAATTGCTATCAATATAGATTTTATATTCTTTATAACTTGTCTTTTTTCTGTACAAATAACATTAAAATTTAGCTTGGTCAATAAGTCACAAATTAAATTTTACATCATTTACTGGAAAAAATGCACTACAACCAATTTTTTTTTTAAGATTTTATTTATTTATTTGTCAAAGAAAGAGAGAGTGAGCACAAGCAGGGGGAGCAGCAGAGGGAGAGGGAGAAGCAGACTCCCTTCTGAGGAGGGAGCCCGATGCGGGACTCGATCCCAGGACTCTGAGATCATGACCTGAGCTGAAGGAGCCACCCAGGCATCCCACAACCAATCTTTTTAATCATTAAAGTATTTTCTTTTAATTTAATCAATTGGATAAAACAATATATTTAGATTCAAAAAACCTAGGTCATACTTTTGGCTATGTTGCTAGTAACTCTTAGCAGTATTTTAACTTCTCTGAGTTTCTTCATTGTAAAATAAGAAGGACCAAGAAAGAAAATCATTAATGGCCCCACTAATTTTAACATTTTATGTAAGGGACTTATTTACTTTAGATGAGGAAAAAACATCTTAGTAAGTCACACAGACTTCCTGAGTGTAAAACACCTATGATTATTCTTAATTCAATTCTAGCTTCCCACACACTTTCTAATTCTTTCTCAGTGCCCCAGAGATCCAAATGGGTCTGATTCCTTTTCTGAACTACAGGCCACCTGGACCAGTGACTCTCCAATTATATACCTCAAATCTTTGGAAGCCTGTAAAGTCATTGGAGTTATAAAGAAAATGTAAATCTTTGAATGCATCAAATAGTTTCTATAGACTGAAAGTGGCTCTTATACATGTACTTTGATTTTTCAAATATAAATGGATGTTCCTGTGATTACTAAAGTTAAAATAATTAATTTCAAATATCTATTAATTTAAGGAAAATACCTTAATGATTAAGAAGATTTTTTGCAGTGTATTTTTCCTAATAGATACATGTAAAATTTAATTTGTAAATTATTGACCAAACTAAAGGCAACTTTTTTGTCATTCTTAGTTTTCCAAAAAATGTAAAATTAAATTAAAACTACTCTCATAAAGAGATACTTGGAAATTTTGGTTTTTGATAATGTTAGGAATAACTTACACTGTTTCCTTCAGTTTATTTTATTTCAATATGAATTGCCTCTGAAATAAATTCAGTTGTCAGTTTTTGGTAAGGCTGTCTGGAAAACTGCTATAGGAAAAAGAAGGCATAACAATTTGATATCTACTCTATACCCCATAGCACTTTATATATACTTTCATTTTTTTTTTTCACTTTTGACACTACATTTAATTGATTCTATCTTCCTAACTGGATTAGGGATTACTTGAGGATAGTAATAGTTGCTTACTTACCAATGGCTTCTCCCACTGTGTCTACTATGTCATGTTGCATGGATAGTAAATGCTCAATAAAAATTCTTTGGATTGAATTGAATGATTCTGTGATTCTATCAGCAGATTAGGAAGCTGCCAATAGATCAGAAAGAGTGAACAGTCCCCTGTTACTGAGAAAATAGAAATGACCAAAGGACAATACTGCAGATTAGAGTATCATTCAATAAAGGTCAGTATTCTGGGCTACCTCAAGGACCATCCTGATACTCAGAGAAGTCAAAGGACCATGGGTAGATTAATCTTATTCTCTGGGGTTTGCATGTTTAGGTGATCAGATGGAAGTGGGGTTGAGTCTGCCTAGGACAGATAAAGCATCAGGAATTTGTTACATTTGTTTAATGATGTACAGCTTTCAAAATGCTTTAACTAATATATATTTTATTTAGGTGTTGATTTTATATAAAACCTAGATTCTATTTATATACTTCATGGCTAGATTGATGTCTAAAGAACTAAGTATGGAAAAGTTGCAGAAGATTACTTGGGTCTTTAATGCTATTAATGTCCTAGCAACAAGCCTAATTGTAGATCCAAGAAGAGTTTATATGGAAATATTGATTGGATGATTGAGTAGTGTCTTAATGAAAATTAGGATGACTGAGTTAAAGTTTTGTCAGATACTCAGTATAGATCTCTAGAATCCATCCCCTTTTTCCAGGATATCTGCCTACTTCATGGTCTGGCTTATTTTGTAGTGTCTCTACCTCTCATGTATCTTCTCTTACCAAATCCATCTCTCATGTTGTTGCTGGTAATTCTTTTAATCGCAGACTTAATCATGTCTGTCCCGTGTTTGGAAACTTCCAATGGTTCTCCCAGCCTGGAGAATAAAGTAAACTTCCGTTAGCATGGTATGAAGAGATGGAGTCAGAATTTCTCTGATAACATCTTAGATGGCTTTTCTGGGTTGCCCAACTAAGGGGTGAAGGTCTCCTGTTCTTAGTGGGAGAGAGTGCCAATGTCTCCAGGTGGTAGGCACCTGGCTTTTCTACTACTCTTCTGAGCAGCTGGCATTTAAGCTCAGACTTTCTGATGTTAGAGCAGTTCATTTTGACCCAATTCTACAAAGACTAGCTCAGCTTGCCCCCATAAAAAAAGAAAAGCAATGTGGGAGTGGGGCAGAGAAGGAGTGGTTTCTCTGCTAAAGCATAGCCACATGGCGTGTCCTTCTGCACCCAGGGAGCTCTGCAAACAATGTCATAGCATGCTGAGACATGGAGGATCTTTGAAATCATTGCACTTCTGCCCAAGTTTCAGCCTATACTAAAGCCTTTGAGGTACTCAAGGAAGATGAGATTCTTCACCATATACTTCAAATATGCTTTTGTAACCTCCCAAGTTTCATGTTGTTTTTCTGTTTTATCCCAAGCTGTTTGCTGTTCCTCCCATATTCTGCACATCCATACTTCATTACTTCCGTTGACAGTAAATTTTCTAGCTCATTTGCCAGGCAGCCCTACTGTCCTTGGTCACCATAACAATTAAACAGAACTGTTGCATATAGCTACTGGCTGTCTACAACGTGAAAATCCCATTTCAATTAACTGTCCTTTCAAGGAAGCAAACCATTTTTTCCCCTCATCTTAAAAACTGTCTTTGTAAGCATACCAATTGGTTGATGGTTTAGCTAATGAAAATATGATTTACTCACATTGACATAAGCAACTGTGTCAGTGGGAAAAGTAATAGGTCTCTAGTATCACAGAGTTCTAAATATGCATGTTTGAATTTTTTTATTTTTGCCAAACTCCAACCCTCTTTTTGTTCAATATATATTTTTTATTTTACCACATTTCCACTCAGCTTTCACTGGGTTGTCTATACAAACTGTTCTCTAAGGTGGTTCCTGAAACCGTCTACTTACACACTCAAATTAGATTTATAATTTGGATCATTGAACTTTCATGTCATTCTAAAATGAATGGTCTAATATTTGAGGCTATTGTGTTTGGGCCTGATGCAGTTCTTCCTTGCTGATGACTCTTAGGCTAGATGATTATGCACCGTGTGTACACAAATTATATTATGCTTTTTTGATCAAAATTATACAAAGACTCAGATATTTACTTTCCATTTTATCTTACACAGATGCTCTCACCAAAAAACAAACAAACAAAACCCCATGGAACGTATTCAGTGTCAAGGATAGAATGTAGAGTGATGACTTTGGCTGAAGCATGAATGAACTGTAAGAGGGAATAAGAATAAGTATAGAGACTGTGGTAGGCAGAATTTTTAGATGGCCTTCAAGATTCTTGTTCTCTGGTGTCCATATACCTTCTCCCAGTTGTTCAGTCAAATACTAATCTTGATATTTTCCTGTGAAGATATTTTACAGATAAATTAAGTCCTCAAATCTGTTAACCTTAAAATAGGTAGATTATCTGTGTAGATCTGATTTCAACTTAAAATCACCTTAAAAGTAGGGAATTTTCTTTAGCAGTTTGCAGAAAAGGTCAGAGATGCAGAGCACAAGAAGGATTTTATGTGTCATTGATGGCATAAAGATGGAAGGAAAGGAATAAAGTTAAGTCTCTCGGAGCAGAGAGCAGTCCCTGACTGACAGGCAGCAAGGAAATAGGAACCTCAGTCCTACAACTGCAAGGAACTTAATTCTGCCAATGACAAGAATGAGCTTCAAAGTAGGTTTCCCCTCAGAGCCCACAGATAAGAACTCAGCCTACCTGATACCTTGATTTCAGTTTTTTGATGCCATGGACAGAGAACTTATCTATGCTTACCCCATGCTGGACTTTTAACCTACACAATTATGAACTACTAGATTGATGTTGTTATAAGACACTAAGTTTATGATAACTTGTTACTTGGTAATAGAAAATGACTACAGGAGATATACTGGGTTTTAGATGTGTAGAATTTGATGTGTCTTTAAGGCAATTAATAGGAGATGCCAAGTGTACAGTTGGATATGAGTCATTGTTATATTGGTGATAATTAAAGTCGTAGACATGGATGACATCACTTATTTAGACTATGACATGAGAAGAGGATGGAACTTCAGAATCCTAATAATTTAATGGCCAAGTGGATGTCAGTAAGCCCACACAGGAGACAGGTAATCAGTTGTAAAAACAAAAGCAATATTGTATCCTGGAAGCCAAGAAAACAAGTGTTTCAAGAAAAAGAGCATTGTCCACGTGACAAATGCTCCCCAGATGTCAAGTAAGAAATATTTCTCTTGGGTTAGTCAAATGAAGTTTATTGGCTACCTTTAAAAGAGCTATTTTCTTGCAGTGATGGGTACATAAACCAGACTAGAATACGATGAGTGAGAGTGAGGAAGAGAAATCACTAAGCGTAGGGGTGCCTGGGTGGCTCAGTTGGTTGAGCGTCTGCCTTCGGTTTGGGTCATGATCCCAGGGTCCTGGGATCAGGCCCCACATCAGGCTCCCTGTTCGGTGGGGGGCCTGCTTCTCCCTCTTCCCCTGCTCGTGCTCTCTCTCTCTCTCTCTTTCAAATAAATAAATAAAATCTTAAAAAAAAAAAAGAAAGAAATCACTCAGCATAGAAAACTCTAAAGTTTGCTTGTAAAGGGAAGAAAGTCAGAAAGTGTCTGGAGATGTTGGTTTATTTTATTTTCTCTATGGGAGACATTTAACCTTTAAAAGCCAACTAGAAGGATCCAGTTGAACAGAGCTGTTGAGAGAAGGAGGAATAGACGGTAGTTTCCTGAAAGTGTTGGGGAGATGAGATCCAGAGTATACATGGAGGTTAAGTTCCTTCAGTGTGACAGAAATGAAGGGATATTGATAGGTTCTAGTATATACAGATTCACATATTAGGAAAAATGAAATTAATTGGTTCTAACCTGATGGCTTCCCTTTCCTCCAAACCCATGAATCACTGTTGTCTGTTGAGAATGTGGGGTGGAGAGGAGGCACTATAAATGTGAAGAGGGATGGATAAAGTTTAAAGTAGTGATTGTGGAAAATGGGGGACTCAACTGAACAGACTCATATAGGTAGTTTACGAGTAAGCTTGAATGTCCTAACAGAATTGAGGATTTTTCTGTCATCTTTGCCACATCTGTCACCCTTTACCTTCCCTCACTCTGAGGTAGAACTCACCTATAATATCTTTTTCCCTTGAAATACCATGGCACATTTTTCATACCGTGATAGAGATAATCTTACTGTATTCTAACCACCCATTAACATGTCTTATTCCTGCAATAGACTGTGATGCACATAAGACCATTTCTGATGCCTCATCTTTGAACTTCTGTAGTTTAGCAAGTAATGAAAATAAAATAGTATTATTAGGGCCTAGAAAAAATAATACAAGCAATAACAGTAATTTTTAATAATAAAAGTTACCCTTTATTGAACACTAACATGTGTCACTTCATTCAGTTTGCTTAAGTAGATTTTCATTTTCTTATTTGTAATTTAATTTTGTCCTTACAGTTTCTCTCATTTGTCTATTTAATAGATAAGGAAGATAAAGCTTAGAGAGGTTAAGTGTCTCCATGGTAATATTGCTATTAAGTGGAAAACCCTTTTGAGCTCAGATCTGCCTGATTCAGAATCCCACACTTTGACCACTATTTTCTCTTATTTTTCTGTAATACTTATTGGATATTTATTTAGTAAGTTTCTTATATTTCAGGACATGTTTTTACTGAATATTTGGAAAATTTTCTTCCTTAACCTGTTGAAGGGAAAAAAGACAAATTCATTTATTTATTTTCTATAGATGGACTTTATATATAGAGAGCTCTATTGCAAAACTACTGCAAGAGAGAATTGATGTAGGAATATGCTAACTGTCTGAGTTTGGTAACAAAATACCAGAGACTGGGTAGCTTATAAACAACAGAAATTTATTTCTCACCATTCTGGAGGCTGGAAATTTTGAGATCAGAGTGCTGGCATGGTCAGCTTCTGGTGAAGGCCCTCTTCTGGATTGCATACTGCTGACTTCTGGCTGTGTCCTCACCTGCTGGAAGGTTTAGGGAGCTGTCAGGCCTCTTTTATTACATTCTTAGAGGACTTAGTCTCCTCCCAAAGGCCCCACTTCCTAATATTGTCACCTTGGGCATTATGTTTTCAACATATGAATTTGGGGAAGACACAAACAATTCAATTCATAGCACTAATCAACTGAATTAAAACTCAGTATCGCCATTACTACATCATACAAGAAGAATATAAAACAACTTAGTTTGGCAAGGCATGACTGTCTGCTTAATGAATGAAAAAGGAAAAAGAAGTCAACTCTTATTCCAGGGCATAACATGATCCCATGGTTAGTCAGATAAAAATTGGATCACTTTAGAAGCAGTTTCTAAGATTTGTTTGGAAAGTGGTTTAACACATTACTGAAATGTAAGTAAGTACCCAATCCAAATGAAGTGACAAAATGGCAGCCTTGTTGCTATTCTCCAGTGTACTGTTTTTAGGGGAAAAATACAGAGGAAAAAGACTCAAAGATAAAGAACACAATTTAGGAATAAATGAAAACTCCTTATATGTGAATCATTACTGGGTTGATTATGCAATCTATATTTTAGGTGTCATTTTACTTATTTCTTTAAGCAATTCATTGATAACAAAGAGCACTAGATGAAAGAGAGAAGAGAGAGCTCCAGTCATTTCATTTTGTCACTAACAATCAAGGAAGGGGAAAAAAACCCTAAATGTACTAACCTGTGATGTTTATAACCTGTGACTATAATTTTTTTCCGTAATACTTACATTCTTTAATACCACAAATCAACATTTTTCAAATTTAGAAAAAAGTTTATCATTTTTTAGAAAAAGGTATCCATCTATCCATCATTATCTATGTAAAATCTTTTTTTACATATTAGAAATTTTTAAAAAATTAGTATTTTTGGTTATTTATATTTAAGTGAAAATATAGAATTTCAGATCAGAAATTCTATGTATATGTTTTTTAGTTAAGTATCTAATATGTACTTAAAGGAAAATTTCACATATATACCATTTAACAATTAAAGATTTTAATTTAGCTTAAATTCCATTTTTTAGAGAAAGTGCATAATTTGGCAATGAATAAATTTTAAAAGAAGGTATCGTTTTTGTTTAGGAACTGAATATGTAGATTAAAGTGTAATTGTGGTTGAAACTGTGAAAATATATGAAAACTATTTTTAAAACCTAATTGTTTGATATACATGAGCTTTGTACATAAAATAATCAACTGGATTATACGCATATATTTATATATTTTTTATGATTGATGAGATGTATTGGTAAAGATGCTATTAGAAACAAGTAACAGAAAATCAACTCTAATTGGTTTAAAAGTAAAGAGATTTATTTAGTCATACAATTGGAAGACAAGTGGCAAAAAGCAATTAAGCATTAATCTAGTGGTCCAGCTTCATTTTTTACAAATCTACTTTTGTGTGAGGTACTTGTATATGTATTTGCATACCGTCAAATACAATCATTTTAAAGGTTCTGTTTGGTAAGTTTTGACAAATGTATACAAGCACAACCCTAATCAAGATAGAATATTTTCTTTACTTCTCAAAATTCTTCTTTGGTATTTTCAATCAACCTCTCTCTACCATTTCCAGCCTTATAGGCTGCCACTGATCATATTTCTGACATTACAACTGGTTTGCCTCTTGTAGAATTTCATAAGCTATCAGACATGGCTGGATTTTTTTGCTCAGCATGTTTTTGATATTCATTTATGATGTATGTATCAGTATTGTATAAAAGTAAAGCTTTTTAATTTCTGAGTAGGATTACATTGTGGGAATATACCACAATTTGTAAACCCATTCACCTGTTGATGGACATTTGGATAATTGACAGTTTGGGCCTATTATACAACCTGTTAGGAACAATTGAGTCTTTGTGTTGACGTATATTTTCAATTTTCTTAGGTAAATACTAAAAGAGGAATTGCTGAATTTTATGTTAAGTGTATGTTGACTGAATTTTATGTTAAGTGTATGTTAACTCTTTTCCAAAGTGCTTGCACCATTTTACAATCCCACCAACAATATATGAGACTTCAAGTGTTCTTTCTTAAAGCTGGTGCTTGGTATTGTCAGTCTGTTCAATTCTATTTTATTTTCTTCATGTCTAGTGGTATCTCATATCTAATTTGCATTTCTATCA
Organism: Leptonychotes weddellii; assembly: GCF_054177405.1. Lineage (NCBI taxonomy): Eukaryota > Metazoa > Chordata > Mammalia > Carnivora > Phocidae > Leptonychotes > Leptonychotes weddellii. The sequence continues at coordinate 63,762,519 of NC_138380.1, read as the reverse complement.
TGAGTAAAGATACTGAGAATCTTTTTCACTCTTATTGGCCATTTATATATCTTCTTTACTGAATGCTTGTTTAGGGCTTTTTACCCTTTCCATTAGTTTGTTTGCCTTATCATTGAGTTTTAAGAGTTATTTATATATTTTGGATATAAATTGTGTGAGAAAGAATTAATCCAGCAGGGCTGAGTTGTTCAAATCTTAGATGTTCCCATGAAGGACCTATTTTCATTACTGGCCTTTGGCCAGCTCTCAAGTGAGTTCATGAAATGCTCTGACTGGTAAGGATATTTTGCACACTTAGGGCCTTGAGCCATACTATACCAGTTTGTCTACATAGTTTATACAAATAATATGATTTATGTTGCATACTTGCTTTTGAGGGAGAGTTAGATAGAAACAATTCTTGTACTACATTATGAATATACTAAATGCCACTGAACTATACACTTTAAAATGGTTAATTTTATGTTGTGTCAGTTTTACCTCAAAAAAAAAATAGCAATTATTAAAATGGGCAAAAGATTTAAATAGACATTTCTCCAAAGAAGACATATGAATGACTATTAAGCACACGAAAAAATTCTCAATAGCTACAGTAAAAAAGATAGATAATGATAACTCTTGGCAAGGCTATAAAGAACTTGAAATTCTCATACACTGCTGATGGGAATGTAAAATGGTACAGTTGCTGTGGAAGTCAGTTTGGCAGGCCCTCAAAAAGTTAAAAATAGAGTTACCATATAGCACAGCAATTCTGCTCCTGGATATATACCCAAGAGAAATGAAAACCCATGTCACTTTGTACACAATGTTTATAAAAGCATAATTCATAATAGTCAAAAGTGGAAACAACTGAAATATCCGTTAATTGATGAGTGGGTAAATATAATGTTGTATATTCAATGGAATATTATTCTGCAATAAAAAGAAACAAAGTATTGATACAGATTACAACAGATGAATATTTATTATTTTAAAAATTTAATATAATTAACAGTGTTATATTAGTTTCATGTATACAGTGTAGTGATTCAACAATTCAACATAGGTGAATCTTTACAACAATATTCTTAGTAGACAAAGGCAGTCACAAAAGACTGGATTATATATTTACATTTGTATGAGATGTACAGGATAGGAAAATATATAGAGACATAAAATAAAATAGTGGTTGCTCAGGGCTGGTGGAGGTGGGGGAGGGAGGTTGGAGAGGAATGGGTATTTACTGTTAATGGGCATGGGATTCCTTTTAGGGAAGACAAAATATTTTAAAGTAGATTGAGATGACCTTTGCATAACCCTGTGAATTTATTAAAAATGTTGAAATATACACTTTAAATAGGTGAATTGTATGGTATATGAGTTACATGTCAAAGCTGTTTAAAAATCAATCACTAACAGGGCGCCTGGGTGGCTCTGTCAGTTAAGCGACTGCCTTCAGCTCAGGTCATGATCTCAGGGTCCTGGGATTGAGCCCTGCATTGGGCTCCCTCCTCAGTGGGGAGTCTGCTTCTCCCTCTGCCTGCTGCTCTGCCTGCTTGTGCTCTCTCTCTCTCTCTGTCAAATAAATAAATAAAATCT